>NC_090351.1:21271658-21476675 GCF_035084215.1 Heptranchias perlo
TTTATGCATTAGCAGTTTGGCTTGAAGATGAATTAATCTCCACAAGCTTTTGCTTGTATAACATGTACAAAGACTGTATTGTGTTTTCATTTAGAAACCCAGATTGCTTATTTCTTTCATCTCAAGTTCTGTAAGAATTCAAACGGTCTTCTGATTGGTCTCCAGACTTCTAGCACTATATTGAACTGTTCAATATCTTTTTTCTACCACTTACTTCTCTAAATAAATCTGCACACACATTGTCTGGTACACAAAATATTACTTGAAAGGCATTATTCCTACCAAATATATTTGTTATAAAGTTAGTAGAAATCATTAAACACAGTTTGCTTGCTTTGTCCTGAAATCAATCAAATTAAGATAGGTTGCTGGGTAACACTTTCAAGATCTGGGATCTTGCATCTGGGTGGAGTTTAGAAAACCATCATGCTAATTTGATAAACTTGATTGAACTACAGAAGACACTTTTTGTTTTCCTATGTTCCAGTTTTAAACTTGATAGGACACGAGAGGTCGATCCCAGGCAGTGTGCTCCCAGTTTGCCAGTTCTGTGGCTTGTGTGGAGGTGTCCTGATGGGTATTTGAAATGGCCCATGGAACTCCATGTATAAAAATTACAGTAAAGACTCTATTCCAGGTTTAGTAGTATGAGTTGAGTTAATGAACATTAGAGGAGGGTGCAAATTAAAAATAGTGCAAGCTGCAAGCTGCTGCATTGTCTATTGTTATTGCTTATCTGTTAGTTTTAATAAACCTGTTATATAGTTTATAGCCTAAAGTACATTCTGATAAGTGTTTATTCTTCCGCTTTCTGAAGTCTAGGACATCACTCAAGGGTTTGTCTCATATCTAGTAAGCTAATGTAGAATTGCCTCGAAGTAACTGTATTATCAAGTATCGCAGGTATAAAGTCAGACTCTGCTCTGTAGCGAGCAGGGGCTCATATATAGGAGTGATCTTTAGTGCAGAGCACAAGCAAAATATCTAGGTAAAGCCCAAAGATAAAAGAGAGACTGTGGGCTTGTCAATGGAGGCTACACCTCTTGTAGTGAAAGTGAGAACAAATTATCAGAGGCAAGACCAAATCTTAACAAGACTTTAAAGTTGGACATCAAAAAGTGAAAACAACCTGAATTAAGCTTGGAAAAGATTTGGAGAATCACAAAATAAATGATGCTTTGGAGCACTGTCACAACTTCATGTTTGATTCCCTTAAAACTTGTCTAAAATTGATCAGGCATGCAAGTGACACTATTGACCATTTGCTCACAAAAACAAAACAAAACAAAATCTGTACTGGTGAGGAACTTGGTTAACTCAGGAATTCTTACCCGAAGGAAAGCATCAAATTTGTTCTGATCACCCACAAGGTGAGCTAAATATGATACAAAGCAATAGCCCTTCTCATAGGGAGTCTCATTGTATGTGTCATCAGGATCAATACCTACAAAAAAAAACAATAAATTAATGCAATAAATTAAATTCCCGTTAAAGGAAAATAAATTGTCCATAAAAGTGGACTCACATTTGGGAATGGAGCAAACCTGGAGCAAAGGCCAGGTGGAATGGATAAAATGCCTAGAGTTGAAGATCATTTCTTGCTTTTCGTCCTACATTACAACAGTGACTGCACTTCAAAAAATACTTCATTGGCTGTAAAGCGCTTTGGGACATCTCAAGGTCGTAAAGATGCTATATAAATGGGGATGTTCGCTGATGACTGCACAGTGTTCAGTTCCATTCACAACCCCTCAAATAATGAAGCAGTCCGAGCCCGCATGCAGCAAGACCTGGACAACATCCAGGCTTGGGCTCATAAGTGGCAAGTAACATTCGCGCCAGATAAGTGCCAGGCAATGACCATCTCCAATAAGAGAGAGTCTAACCACCTCCCCCTGACATTCAACGGCATTACCATCACCGAATCCCCCACCATCAACATCCTGGGGGTCACCATTGACCAGAAACTTAACTGGACCAGCCATATAAATACTGTGGCTACGAGAGCAGGTCAGAGGCTGGGTATTCTACGACGAGTGACTCACCTCCTGACTCCCCTAAGCCTTTCCACCATCTACAAGGCATAAGTCAGGAGTGTGATGGAATACTCTCCATTTGCCTGGATGAGTGCAGCTCCAACAACACTCAAGAAGCTCGACACCATCCAAGATAAAGCTTGATTGGCACCCCATCCACCACACTAAACATTCACTCCCTTCACCACCGGCGCACTGTGGCTGCAGTGTGTACCATCCACAGGATGCACTGCAGCAACTCGCCAAGGCTTCTTCGACAGCACCTCCCAAACCCGCGACCTCTACCACCTAGAAGGACAAGAGCAGCAGGCACATGGGAACAACACCACCTGCACGTTCCCCTCCAAGTCACACACCATCCCGACTTGGAAATATATCGCCGTTCCTTCATTGTCGCTGGGTCAAAATCCTGGAACTCCCTTCCTAACAGCACTGTGGGAGAACCGTCACCACACGGACTGCAGCGGTTCAAGAAGGCGTCTCACCACCACCTTCTCGAGGGCAATTAGGGATGGGCAATAAATGCTGGCCTCGCCAGCGACGCCCACATCCCGTGAACGAATTTTAAAAAAAATGCAAGTCTTTCTTTTTTTCCCCACTGTCCTCCTTCACGTCCCACTCTCTTTTGCTCTATAGTATCTATTTCTCTCCTCTTCCATGTCTCAGGCAGTCAGGCAAAATAGGGTACACTTGGACCAGTTGCCAGAATAGGCAGATTGGGACGTACGGGGCGGGGGGGGGGGGGGGGGGGTTAGGAAGTACTCATTTGGGTGAGTGAGAAAGTATATACGTAAGCCAGGCAGCAGTTGGAATAGGCAGGAAAGCAGACAGACTGGGATACACTTGTGGCTGCGAGAGGCCAATAGAGTGTGAAAGGCCAGTAAAGTGTTGCATTTCGTCTCAGCGGGAGTTCAGCCTCGAGGTGCAGTTGAACAGGGGTTTTCTCTATAATTAATACTTTTGCGAAATGAGTAAGCAGAGTTTGATTCATGTGAAAGTTCGGTGCTATTGAGAGTTCAGGATAACAATCTACATTTCTAAGTTAGACAGAAAGTGATGGCAGAGCTAGGAACCCTCAGGATGTGTGAGAGCCATTATGGATCCTCACCGTATCCAGGGGCAACACATTTGTATTAAGTGCTGGAAAACAGAGTCTCTTAATTTCTGTGCAATTAGCCACACTCTGCAACATCCGGGAGAAGAAAGGATTTATAAAAAGGATTATACTCTCCAGAATGTAGTTACCCTGGTGGCAGTGCTGGTCAGTTCAGGACACAGGGATAATGCAGAAAGAGAAAAGTAGGTCATGATCCAGCAGAGGAAGACAGGACTCAGATGTAGGAAATCTCAGTCCCAGAATCTGTCCAATAGATACATAGTATTGGAAAGTGGTACAAATTTGCATCTGCTGTAGATGTCTTCTTGAGTTCAGTGGTGTCTGTCATTCCCTTAAGTGGTCTGAGTTTCTTACTTTTATGGGATGCAACTATCTGGACTGGATACTAATGCCTTCGCATGTTTTTCTTCAATAATAAAAGAATGAACTTGCATTTATATAGTGCCTTTCACGACCTCAAGACATTTCAAAGCACATTACAGCCAATGATGTTCTTTTTTGAAGTGTAGCCACTGTTGTAATGTAGGAAAACGCAGCGACCAATTTGCGCACAGCAAGGTTCCGCAAACAGCAATGAACTAAATGACCAGATCATCTGTTTCAGTGATGTTGGTTGAGGGATAAATATTGGCCAGAATACCAGGAGAACACCCCTACTCTTCTTCAAAAAGTGCCGTAGGATCTTTTACCAGCTGAGTCGGGAGACAAGACCTCAGTTTAACATCTCATCCGAAAGGCAGCACCTCAGTCGGTGCAGTACTCCCTCAGTAACTGCACTGAAGTGTCAGCCTAAATTATGTGCTCAAGTCTTTGGAATGGGGCTTGAGCCCATGACCTTCTGACTCAGACGCAGGAGTACTACCACAGAGCCACAGCTGACACCACTCCTAAGATAGACCGAGTGAATATTTGGTTAGCCACGACTTGATATGAACCATTAACACGCTTTACTTCCCAGCAGCTGAACACACAGGGCCACAGTTAAGATTGGATTCACTTATTTCCATCGATCCAACTCGTAGTCATGTAATAATCTAAAAATAATGAATATGCTATGCCACCTCACTTCAGTGGGTCATCTTGCTTGACTTAAAGTTAATTTTCTATCTCATCTCTCCTGTATTGCATCCTCCTCACAGCCATTTTCTGCCTGACTGCCTCCAGCTTTTGCAGCTTTCTCGATTTTTAAAAAGCCTCTCAGCAAGTTTCCCGGTCCCCATTTTATATCTCTTTTCACACACAGAAAGCAAAGGGCTTTCCAACACAATGGATGTGAAATCTTTTTCAATTACCCAGACAAGTTACTGAATTGCTAATTGTTTAGTCTCTGCGGTAAAAACTTCCATTTAACACATTAACTACCTTTCATTTGGTTGCCTTTTAAAAAAAAATTAAATGTGCATTCTCACAAGTTAACGTAAGAAGTAGAAAGAAATACATTTGAGATCTTGCAGATGGAGTTTTAGGAGTTAGGTACTAGATTGCAAAATAAGATCTCAAAGATAGTAATTCACAGATTTCTTCCTGTGCCATGCACTGGTCAGGTTTAAGGAGCTAAAGATCAGCAAGGTCAACATGGGGCTGCAGGGCTGGTACAGGAGGGAAGGGTTCACATTCTCGGTGCATTGGAGTAAGCTCTAGAACAAGGGAAGGTTATCGCAAAGGGACAACCATCACCTGAAACAAAATGACACCAACATCATTGTAGAGAGGGTAAATAGAGAACTAGGGAAAGATTTAAACTAATATACTGGGGGGTGGGGGGGGGGGAAGGATTGGGGAAAGTCTACATTTGAAACTAGAGAGGGATAGCAGGATTAATAAAGCGGTTAGAATAACAGAAGGCTTAGCTGAAATAATCTGAAAATATTGAGAAAGAGAACGAAACACGATACGAGGAAGTGAGAGATAAACCATAAACCAAAATATGGATCTAAGCAAAACAGTACTTGTTAACAGATGTGAATAGAATAGAATAGTCTGCAATCCTTAATTTGTGTTAAGTAGTAGAAATATTCACTTATGAGGATTCATTTGTACTTCTGTTACAAAAATTGTAGAAAAATAGCCTCCACTAATGAGAAAAGCAGATTTTTGAAACTAACCCTGTATTAGCATTGACTCGAAAGTGAATCCAAACCAAGTTACACAGATGTAGAATCTGAGCTCTCACCTGGTTCAATTTTGACCTTCAGTTTGTTGAGGGGATGGTCCTCTCCAGTGTTATCCATGTGTTGACGAAGTAGGGCTCTCCCTGTAGCAGCCTCAAGACTGGTGTATGCTGCACCTAAGAGATAAACTTTACAAGTAAAATGTACAGAACAAGTAACCAGGTGATATAACAGTGTCAGTGCAACCAGACCACAAACTCCCTGTGAGTAATACCCATCAGTGACAAGACGGTAAACTGGGATTTTTAAAAGCAGACAATTCACCAGTGTGGCAGAGGGAGGATTTTGGGGCAAAAATAAAAAGGGCGAATAGACACCGATCCTTTTCCTTAGTGACAAGCTTGCTTATCAAGTTCTCCTGGAATGTCACTGGAAATAATAATGAGTACCTTCAGGATTAGTCCTCCCCTATCTGTTACAGGCTATGAAATGTTATATTGTAAATAAACCAATAAACCTGTTTTTAAAAAATTTCTACCCCATAAAAATACCAGACAAGAAGCAGGCATCTAACCTGTTCACACACTCTTCTGCCCTGTGACCTGCTATGAGAAGCAATCATAGAATGGCACCCCCTCCCAACTCCTTTCCAAGGTGGAGAAATGACTAATTTCTAGTCGGTTCCTTCCTGGAGGCCTGCTCTAGATCAGAAATTTATCATGCAGGGAAAAGTCCATGGCAGATGTTGGCACAGAAATCTTCGGATACCAAACCAACCTCTTTATTGGTTTTCTTCAATAAACTAGTATTTGCCAAAAATCATGTTTGCCGCTAATATAATAAAGTAACACTTAGAGTGTTAGACTTTAAAATCGTATGGCATAAATTCATTATTTAAATAAGAACAAAAAAATTGAGGTTGTGGAACCTGTACTAAGGCATAAGACTAAAACCTCACTGAGCAGCAAGCTACTAAAGAACAACTTAAATAGTGAGCATCTTATCACATTTTAGAAAAACAACAATTGGGAGTGTCTGAATCACTATAACGTACATTTGCAAACGGCATACCGTAAAGTTCTGTTGAAATTCTCCGCTGAGCATACATTGTAAATCCTTCATTAAGCCAGAAGTCTCCCCAGTTGGCATTTGTGACCAGATTGCCAAACCAGCTGTGAGAAATCTCATGGATGATGACATCAGCCAGTGACCGATCTCCAGCCAGCAGACATGGAGTAACAAATGTAATACAGGGATTCTCCATCCCACCAAATGGGAAAGACGGAGGCATGAAGAGGAGATCATACCTTAGAAGATTACAAGAAACTTAGGGTTATTACGTTTTTTAAAAATATATAAAAACACCACCCCATCCCCAACTGCTGTACGCCTGCAGCCTTCTCACAATATAGCATCTCACAATACTTGCTTCCTCCTCACTCATTATGGCACACACCACCAATCACAAGCCACTAGTTCTGCAGGTAGAGACTTGAGGCAGTCACTGTGGCCGGATGTAGGAATCAGTGTCAGATCATGCAAACTTTGGAAGAATTGATGTAATTAATCAAGGGCAGAGCTATATACTGTGAGCTGCATCCATAAAATTTTGAAGGGGACAGAGTCCCTGGTGACTTTTTCCTATTAATCCATTGGTCTATCCAACAGAATGTGCAAGATACAAACGAACAATGCAATTTGATCTCTCGTACTAAAATCTAGTCCAATGCCAGTGCTAGACTGGAGGTGGGATGCTTGCTGTGCCAGTTCTGGGTCACTCCTAGCTTACTTTCTGTGCTGTAATAAAAACAGAAAATGCTGGTAACACTCAGCAGTGCAGGCAGAAACAGAGTTAACATTTCAGGTCAATGACCTTTCATCAGAACTTGTTAATTCTGTTTCTCTCTCCCCAGATGCTGCCTGACCTGCTGACAGTTTCCAGCATTTTCCATTTTTATTTTCAGATTTCCAACATCCACAGTATTTTGCTTTTACTTTTTGTGCTGTGTTATGCAGTTTCACCTTTACTTTCTAGACATTATTCATAGTTTCTCTCCACCCTTAATGTCCATAAGAACTCACCAACCTGCTCATCCAAGAGATAAAAAGATAAACATAGCATACCAGTCAGCCCTATCAGATGAGAACAATCCCCACAAGTTAACCCAACACAGTCGCAAAAACAAAGAACTCACTTAACAGCAAAACATCTCTCTCCAAACGAAAACACCCAAAATAAAAATAAACGGACCAGAAAAACACACTTCGGACCTGCAAAGATATGTGCAACCTTTTGGGTGGGTCTTTGAAAGGCACTGTGCCCTGGTTGAAGGTTTTGCATTCCATTAAGTGTACTTCTGCATTTTACACAGCTCAATTGCATTCGGGCAATGAGCACTGTTGCAGTCAGTCTGATTCTAGCTAGTAGCAGAGAAATAAACAGGTGTCATCACAAACTACCACTTTCATCAATACCAGTTGAAGCATTAAGAAAGAAAACCATTGATTTTTGGTAAGAAAAAGCGTGCATTTATATGCACCGGATCATGTCCTCAGGACTTGCCAAAGCATGTTGCAACTAATGGATTACTTTTGACATATAATTGCAGTTATGTAGGCAAACAGAGTAACCAATTTGCACAAACATAGCAAATGAATGAATCGCCAGATAACTGTTTATTGGTGGTGGTTTGAGTGATGTATGTTGGCCAGGACACCAGGAAAACTCATTGCAGTTCTCCAATTCATGCCATGGGATCTTTTACATCCACTCAAGCGGGCAGATGGGGCCTCTGTTTAGCATCTGATCGGAAAGATTGCACCTCTGAAAATGCAGCACTCTCAGTACTCCATTGAAGTGATGGCCTAGATTGCATGCTCAAATCCGTAATGGGGATTGAACCCACAACCTTCAGACGCAAATGTTATCAGCTCAGTCACACTGGTCCTAGAACACTCTTATTTTGCAAGTAAAATAAACTGAAATATGTTTTTGGAAAAGAAACTTTAACAAACCCAGTAACAGGTCAAACCAATTCACTTATTACCTCAGATAGTTCCCATTCCTTTCACTTTTCTTTGCAACACTGTCATTCAATTCAGTTGATCTATGATCAGTGACTGAAATCCTATTTATTAACTTCATAATAAAAATGTGTAACACTGGAGTAATGAGGTTATAAATTACTGGATCATATTGTTTATCAGGGGTGCTGCAGACACTGTCAGCTGCAACTAATATATGTGTGTTTGAAATTTACAGATAAAGCTGTAAGTGATTCAACTGACTTTGTATGCAACACATATATTGCTCCCATCAAGATATGTTGCAGCAAACTTAACATAAACAAGTTGTTCTTCAGAACAGTAAGATGTTAAATAATTAATCAATGAAACAATATCATAGAAAATACCAGATAACAAAGTAAGTTTAAACCTGCAATCTAATCTTCAGGGGTTTATGGTAGCCAGAGTCTCCCTCAATTAAAGTTTTGTACCTTACCTTAGTCCCCGTTGTTCTAGATACTAGCAATGCTCACTGAGTTGGAAATTTTATAACATGATGTTATACCAAATAGTATTACCAGGGACACTGATTTACCAATGTTGCTGGGAAACTCTGCACATGCTTAGAATGTACAGATGTGAGGAAAACTCTGTCCAACGATTCTATGGTAAATATATCCAGTCAAAGCTCAGGCTTTTGAGACAGGCTGGGTGCTTGATTAAGAACTTTATGGAAAGTATTAAAAAACGCAAAAGACAAATTCAATGGCTAAATTTAACCATGTCATTGTGAAATATGCATTTTTAAAAAAGTTTTAGTCAGATAAGGGCCATCCAGATTAGTTCATAATTGTACTATGAATGCTGTAGACCACTGTTAGAAGAGTATTTGAAAGACAAAGGAACAAGGACAAAGGAGAGGGCAAGTGAGAGAGAGACTCAGACAGAAAAATGCATGAGAAAAAGGAGAGAAAAAACGAACGAACTTACATTTATATAAGGGCTGAATGCCCGAAGTTGCACACAGGACCAGTCCCTTGCAGGGAATGTGCGTGCAGTGTGGAATTGGGCAGAAAAGCGTGAATTTGGAGGAGGAAGGGATATTCACGGAGAGGGAAGAAAGGCAGGTGCACCTTATTTTGGGCATTAGAAATTTCAGTTACCAAGAAAAAAAGGACTTTTTTTTTCTTAAGAAGCATTCTTAAGAAAAAGCATTCTGTGTTTCAGTTGATTCATCAACAAACAGTGATAAGCAATTGTTTACATGGGGAAATGCCTTAGGAAATGTTTATATAGGCAGTTTCAATGTTAAATGTTGACATAAAAAAATTACCAAAAATCATAACAATAGGAAGTAAGGTTTGTGGACCGGAAGTGGGTGCATACACAATTTTTAATAATATAGATATCAGAAAGAGGGATTTACCTTCCCCACACATACTGCCCAAACAGCTTTTCACCAACTCTCAAGAACTCTTCAATCACACCATCATATTCCTCCTTGGCAGCTTGTAACAGACAGGGCTCAGTCCAGACACGGCTCCTGTACCAGAAATAAAATTACTTTCTTAATATTCTTGAGCAGTAAGACTGGAACAATGAAAACCTGGAAATTTAGTCAATACCATTTCCCCATATCTGTTGCCCACTCAGATACTTAATGTCAGACATTACCATTCTTCAAAATACTGCATCTATAGGTTGAGACTGTCCATTGAAGCTTCATCACTAAATGTACAGATAAATCTAAAGTAATGGTACCTGTTCTTTAGTTGCAATTTGTCTGTCTGATTACTAGGTCAGCAACTGAGGTTCATAGTGGAAATTATACAAATATTAACCAGATAGGGGGTCATCCAGATTAATTTACAGTTGTACTATGAATGCTATAAAGCACCATTAAAAAAAAAGAGGAAAAAAGTGAAAGACAAAGTGAAAGACAGGAGAGCAAGAGTGAAATAGAGAGTACATGCATGAAACAGAGTGTGTGAAAGACAAGGGAGCAAAGACGATAGAGAGGGCGAGAGAGAAAGAAAGAAGCAAACAAACTTGCATTTATATGACAGTGTCCTAGGCCCAACCATCTTGAGCTGCTTCATCAATGACCTTCCCTCCATCATAAGGTCAGAAATGGGGATGCTCGCTGATGACTGCACAGTGTTCAATTCCATTCGCAACCCCTCAAATAATGAAGCAGTCCAAGCCCGCATGCAGCAGGACCTGGACAACATCCAGGCTTGGGCTCATAAGTGGCAAGTAACATTCGCGCCAGATAAGTGCCAGGCAATGACCATCTCCAACAAGAGAGAGTCTAACCACCTCCCCCTGACATTCAACGGCATTACCATCACCGAATCCCCCACCATCAACATCCTGGGGGTCACCATTGACCAGAAACTTAACTGGACCAGCCATATAAATACTGTGGCTACGAGAGCAGGTCAGAGGCTGGGTATTCTACGGCGAGTGACTCACCTCCTGACTCCCCAAAGCCTTTCCACCATCTACAAGGCACAAGTCAGGAGTGTGATGGAATACTCTCCACTTGCCTGGATGAGTGCAGCTCCAACAACACTCAAGAAGCTCGACACCATCCAAGATAAAGCGGCCCGCTTGATTGGCACCCCATCCACCACACTAAACATTCACTCCCTTCACCACCGGCGCACTGTGGCTGCAGTGTGTACCATCCACAGGATGCACTGCAGCAACTCGCCAAGGCTTCTTCGACAGCACCTCCCAAACCCGCGACCTCTACCACCTAGAAGGACAAGAGCAGCAGGCACATGGGAACAACACCACCTGCACGTTCCCCTCCAAGTCACACACCATCCCGACTTGGAAATATATCGCCGTTCCTTCATTGTCGCTGGGTCAAAATCCTGGAACTCCCTTCCTAACAGCACTGTGGGAGAACCGTCATCACACGGACTGCAGCGGTTCAAGAAGGCGGCTCACCACCACCTTCTCGAGGGCAATTAGGGATGGGCAATAAATGCTGGCCTCGCCAGCGACGCCCACATCCCGTGAATGAATAAAAAAAAAATATAAGAGCTGATTCCCTGCACACAAGAGGCAATTTGCATGCAGTGTGGAACTGGGCAGGTAGGCACGGATTTGGAGGAGGAAAAGATGCTCATTTAGAGGGAAGAAAGGCAGGTGTTCCGTAGGCATCTGTTGCCCACTCAGAATCAGTCCAGGAGGTTTGTTTTCAGACCCAAGCACACCTACTTGGCCATATGAGAAGACCTGTCTTCGCTGTCTCCATGTCATGAAAGAGGCTGCAACCAAATTTTGTCATTTCCTGGAGCCTGATCTGCTCACAAGATCCAGCACAGGAACAGCCCTTAGCATTGCTAAGAAAGTCATCACAGCATTGAAATTTTACTTTACTAGATCCTTTCAACTCATCACTGGAACATTAGCCACATTGGACTTGAATGTCGGGGGCATGATTGCAAATTTGCAGACGACACAAAAATTGGCCTTGTAGTTGATAGTGAAGAGGATAGCTGCAGACTCCAAGAAGATATCAATCGGTTGGTGGAGTGGGCGGAAAAGTGGCAAATGGAGTTCAACCCGGAGAAGTGTGAGGTAATGCACTTAGTGTGGGCAAAGAGTAAAAGGGAATACACAGTAAACAGGAATATATTGAGAGGGGTAGAGGAAGTGAGAGACCTTGGAGTGCATATGCACAGGTCCCTGAAGGTGGCAGTACAGGTAGATAAGGTTGTGAAGAAGGCATACGGAATGCTCTCCGTTATCAGCTGAGGTACAGAATACAAAAGCAGGGATGTAATGATGGAACTGTATAAAACGCTAGTAAGGCCACAGCTGGAGTATTGTGCGCAGTTCTGGTCACCACATTACAGGAATGATGTAATTGCTCTGGAGAGAATGCAGAGAAGATTTACAAGAATGTTGCCAGGGCTTGAAAATTGCAGCTACGAGGAGAGATTGGATAGGCTGGGGTTGTTTTCCTTGGTGCAGAGGAGGCTGAGGGGAGACTTGATAGAGGTGTACAAAATTATGAAGGGCCCAAATAGAGTAGACAGGAAGTACCCGTTTCCCCTAGCAGAGAGTTCAAGAACTAGAGGACATAGATTTAAGCTGATTGGCGGAAGGATTAGAGGGGACATGAGGAAAAACTTTTTTACCCAGATGGTTGTGGGTGCATGGAATTCGCTGCCTGAATTGGTAGTAGAGGCAAGGACCCACAACTCTTTTAAAAAGTACCTGGACCTGTACCTAAAGTGCTGCAAGCTGCAGGGCTATGGACCGGGTGCTGGAAGGTGGGATTAGAATGGGCACCTGCTTGTTCTTCGAGCCGGCGCGGACACGATGGGCCAAATGGCTCCCTTCTGTGCTGTATCTTTTCCATGGTTCTATTAGTCAGACTTTTGGCCCGCCCATGCATCAAGCAGGTCAAAGATCCGCATTTGTCAAAATAAACACTTTTGTTCCTTTCCCCATGAAAAGCACGAGAGGGCTCAGCCCTTTCAACAGGTGGCTTCCGTAAAGTGCAGAGCCTCGCTGATGGCAAATACTTGACCATCAAAGCCACGAATAATAACTCTACAGCATATACGAATAGAAGCAGGTTTCATTGAATCAATGCACAGGTTATGTGAGGATGAGGAGGAGAACAATGATATCGGTCACTGACAGACAGAACTTTATATAGAAACTATACTTGTGACCCCACATTAACAGCCCTCTCTTTACTACACTAACCCCTTAAAACATGCTCTGTCTAATCATCACTGCCTTTACTACCATCCCTTTCTATTTCCTGCTACCTGGAACATTCATACAACAAATCTGAAGTTCCAAAGAAGGTGAAACCAATTTATTGACCTGCTCAAGTTGTATCTTCTTCAATGTTTCCTTCTCTGTTGCTGGCCCTTGGTCAGAGTGTAGAGTGTGTGTTGCTTAGTATCTAGTCTCAT
Source organism: Heptranchias perlo (assembly GCF_035084215.1). Lineage (NCBI taxonomy): Eukaryota > Metazoa > Chordata > Chondrichthyes > Hexanchiformes > Hexanchidae > Heptranchias > Heptranchias perlo. The sequence continues at coordinate 21,284,878 of NC_090351.1, forward strand.
GCTCTTTATAAATGCCACCTAAGTGAGGGGAGCAAAATTATGTGCTTCCCAGTATGCACTATAAATGTAGCACTATGTTGTGGGGTCAGTGCTTGGTGCACACATAGTACATACATTCCCTTCCTTTGAGTGGACACACATTAGAGTGAGGAAGAGTGCCGAGGTAAGCTTGACTAGAGAACATCTTCGAAGATCAATGGACATTGGAAACTGCATTTACTCAGGTAACCACCTCCTGCCTTGCTGGCTGCATAGGTGGGAAGGTTCCCCTTAGCCCAAAAAAATGCCATCTTGCTCGTTTGCACCACCGCCAGCATCACTCCAGACTCTTGTTAAAGGTGGGAATTCAACCACTTGCTCCAGGGTGCATATATATCTTCTTCACAATTGTGCCAGACCAGTCAGCCTGCATGAAAAATGAACAGCAGCCCTTTAAGAGTTGCTGCATTCCTCATTCCCCACCCACCTGCTGCCATAGCAGCTCCTGTGCACATGGAAAAGCATATTTAAATTAGATGACATTGTCAAATCTGGAGAAGTCTGCAGTCCATTCTATCACATGTATGCTACAATCACAACTGCATTTTCCCCAACTGGAGAATTAGCCCAATAGTGTCTCATCACATCCGCGAAACATCCTACAGCATTCACATAAAAGGACTTACATTGTGCATTAGCTCACATAAATAAAAGTAACTGCATAATATAACTGAGAACATATACATCAGAATTACCTTTATTCTTCAAATAAATGCCCCTAATTGTAATCCTGTTACTTACTCATTTCAATGCAGAAATGCTCTAAAGCTCTCTACAGGATGACTACTCAAGGGATTTGCTGAAACCATAAAGAATTTCTATTCTGTAATCGACTGGAACTGATTTGTATATGAAGTGTTATACTGGCAAAAGCAGAACAGAAAGTGGTTTGTCAGTGCTTTTAAACTCTAACCACTGTGAAGTAGCTAAATGGGGGAGAAGGGACTCACCTCGGTCCAACCTCTGCAGAGACAATGTCACCAACTGCTAAAGCAACAAGATATGAAGGAATTGGGTGATGCATTTTGAAGTGGAATATGTTTCCCTTTTCATCGTGCTCCCAGTTGGTTGCACTCATAACTGCTGTAAATCCTTCAGGAACCTAAAAGACAAATAAGAGTAGTACTAAAAATTCCACACTTTACTTGGGAAATTGTCTAAGAGGAACACTTTTAGTTCAAAATATCTCCCCACTATCCATATTGAAAAAAAATCAGGGGTTGATGGGACAGTAATTGGCCAGGTTAGATTTGTCTTTTTTTTGTGGATAGGACATATACCCAGGCAATTGGCCACATTGTCAGGCAGATGCCAGTGTCATGGCTGTACGAGAGCAGCTTGCCTACGGGAGCGGCTAGCTTTAGTAGCCGAGCTTTGGAGGCACTAGAGCATGGGGAGAACAGATCTGCTATTTGTGAGCATTCAGAGGGGCTGACCTCTTGTGCTAATGCTGCAGTTGCTTTTTTAACACTTTACACAAAAAGTAAAAGTAAGTCAAAATAAAGTTGACTCAGTGCAAACGAACATCCTGCCAAGACACATTATAATGAAATAATTTCAGTTAACTATTTATTAGTGAGGAGGGGACAGAATCATAGGATGATTACAGCACAGAAGGAGGCCATTCAGCCAGTCGAGCCAGTGCCGGCTCTCTGCAAAAGCAATCCAGCTAGTCCCACTCCCCCGCCCTTTCCCTGTAGCCCTGCAAATTTTTTCCCTTCAAGTACTTATCCAATTCCCTTTTGAAAGCCACGATTGAATCTGACTCCACCACTCACTCAGGCAATGTATTCCAGATCATAACCACTCGCTGCGTAAACAAAGTTTTTCCTCATGTCGCCTTTAGTTCTTTTGCCAATCGCCTTAAATTTGTGTCCTCTGGTTTACGACTCTTCCGCCAAAGGGAACAGTTTCTTTCCATCCACTCTGTCTAGACCTCTTATGATTTTGAACACCTCTATCAAATCTCCTCTCAACTTTCTCTGCTCTAAAGAGAACAAACCCAGCTTCTCCAGTCTATCCACATAACTGAAGTCCTTCATCCCTGGATACATTCTAGTAATTCTTTTCTGCACCCTCTCTAAGGCCTTGGCACCTTCCTAAAGTGTGATGCCCAGAAATGAACACAATACTCCAGTTGTGGCCGAACCAGTGTTTTATAAAGGTTCATCTCTTATAAAGGATACTCTGGGATTTCTCCGAATGTGGACCCTAAAAACCATTACCCAAATGTGCTTTCAAAATGACCTGTGCTGAATATCATCAGTCTGTAAAGACAATTGAAATTTGATTCTGTCCTAAATTGCTAGATTTTAAGTTCCAGTGCCAGACACAGGCAAATAGATCTGTGTTCAGCCCAGGCTACTTGAATACTTCTTTGTGTGCTCTTGATCTTGTGCTGTTTTGTCAGCTTTCACATCTGATGTGCAATTGCCAAATTTGGATATTTCATAATCACAGCTGTAGTTAGTTTATCATTTCCTAGTGTCATTTGCTTAAAATCTGCTTTGTAGAGGCAGTCTACATTTTGTGTGGACTTTCCTCTTCAGAGTCATGAAGTCTGCTCCAATAAGAATGCAGGTAGGGATGGAGGGCAGTAAGTTGATATTCCAATCCATGACACTACTAGAGGCAACACCACTAAAAGGGGGAAATACTGCATAGATCATTTGCTCAAAGTATGCCTCATGCCAGCAGCTTTACAGCATTAAAATTGGGAATGAAGAAAAACAGAGACATCAGTAAATAAATCTCCTTTTAAAACATTTAGGATCATGTAACAATTTAGATCAATACACTCACCTGTAAAAATTAAAAAGGAACAAACCCCTGGATTTATCAGTCACTTGTCTTAAGAAGTCAATTCTACTACTCAAAGGTAGAGTTGCTCAATAATTTTTTTCTTTTGAAGGTGATATACAGTTTCAGAATAATTTCACAATGTTCTACTATATTTCTGTATGGGCATAGTTCAGTAGCATCTGCAGTTTTCAGCCCTTATTATCTTAGCTATGTTAAATTTACAAGAATAAAAATTCATAGGTTTTACCTTGATGGAGGCAGAGTAAGTACTCTTAACTGCAGGAGTATCAAAACAAGGGAAGAAGGACCTGTTCAAGACAGCTTGACCTTGGGTGAAGAGGTATGGCTTGATTTTTCCTGCTGTCTGTTCAGGGTCCAGCCAAACAACCTAACAAAAAGAACACAATGACAAACCATATTCATGCAGAGTTGCCGCATTTTACCTGCACTACAGCAGAGTACGTGCTCTTCCTGCCTGGATTGTGGAAGGAGGGAAAGAAAGACCTATTGAGCACAGGAAAGTCAGATGTATATAGGAAAGGTTTCTCTTTGTTGGCAGTCTGTTTGGGATTAAGCCAGGAAATCTGGAGTAGCAAAAGGTAAGATAACTTTTACATTGAAAAAAATGATAATTGCTTAGCAAAATAGCAGAGAGTACAGGGGAAGCGTTTTTTTTATTCTCCATATCTACATCCACTCACTCCAATCCTTGTCGTACTTGACAAAGTGGGACTCAGTAGTAATGAGCAACATTCACAGCATCGACATAGTTCTCGAACTGTGAGATGTACCCTCCGGTGGGGCATAGCAGGTTTAAGATATGAAATGATTGATTCCTGCAAGATTTCTTTCAACAGGCAGCAGTTTTTAAGTGTATAACAGTTTAAAGATTTTAAAGACTGTGTAGTAACAATGCTCATAGCAATTTATGAATAGCAACAGTTAAAAGAGCCGCATAGTGACGACACTTCCAAAAGTACTTCATTGGCTGTAAAGCACTTTGGGACGTCCCGAGGTCATGATAGGTGCTACATAAATGCAAGTCCTTTCCTTTCTAAAATACCACTGATTTTTTCCAAATCGTCACCATTGTACCCTAGAGATTCCCTTCCCCTCCCAAAAACTGCCAGGTTGCCAAACATCTCCAAAATCAGTCAATCCAGTCACCAATCAAACCCAGTTAGATGGATCAGTATCAAGGCCAGAACCATTACCGCAAATCTACTCAAACTGGACACAAGAGATATCAAGTACCAATATTCAGGTCATCACACTAGTTCTCATCAAACTGACTTTTTGCTCAAAAAGTTTCACTTCCTCTTAGATTCCAGTAACAATCCATAAAACAAAAGATTGTTTTCAGAGGGTGTCCAGTAGCTTCTTGACATTTACGATAGTGCTGACCTTTCAAAACGCTTCTAAGGAAATGGAATTCAGATCAGCAATGAGGAAGTACAATCCAAATGCAATCTTGAAACTCCAGACAGTTTTGATACTATTAACTAGGAGAACTGGCTCTCCTTTACTGCCTGTCCTTCTAAATAGGTATATATTTCCAAGTCACACACCATCCCGACTTGGAAATATATCACCGTTCCTTCATTGTCGCTGGGTCAAAATCCTGGAACTCCCTTCCTAACAGCACTGTGGGAGAACCGTCACCACACGGACTGCAGCAGTTCAAGAAGGCGGCTCACCACCACCTTCTCGAGGGCAATTAGGGATGGGCAATAAATGCCGGCCTTGCCAGCGACGCCCACATCCTGTGAACGAATTTTTAAAAATAGCTGCTACAGACTTCATAACCATGCCCTAGAATACCAGAAGCTGCATGTCACACACTAAATTTGGCTAATTATTAAAATACAAATTTATAACAATGCCATAATTTTTTAATCCTGTCTAGGTTCAAAATTAAATAAAAGCTTAAAAAAAAGGATATCAAAATAGCAAATCGTAAATAATTTTTTTTTTTTTTTTTAAAGTGCCTGAATTGTGCCGTGTTACAAATGTTTAACACATTTAGAAATTCCTCGCTCCACTATTTTAGTGGAGGCATTAACCCATTTAAAATTAATTAATGCCCCTACTAAAATTGTAAACAATTTTACAACACCAAGTTATAGTCCAGCAATTTTATTTTAAATTCACAAGCTTTCGGAGACTTCCTCCTTCCTCAGGTAAACATTTACCTGAGGAAGGAGGAAGTCTCCGAAAGCTTGTGAATTTAAAATAAAATTGCTGGACTATAACTTGGTGTTGTAAAATTGTTTACAATTGCCTACTAAAATAGATTGAATATGTTTGTACTTTAGTATTCGGTGGCGTAATTTCAGTACTAAAGTTCATTAAGCTGGGCTCAAAGGTTATAGGGATAAGAAACAGAGGACATCTGTTTTTTTTTTGGGGGGGGGGGGGGAAGAGAGGTTGTTATCTGTAATGCACAGGGTTGAATAATGGAGAAGTGGAGACGAACAGAAATTCTAGAGTTTTGCCTCATTATTTCTTGAAAATTATACATACCTTTCCCTCAGGAGATTAAATAGGTGAGGTAGAGTCCATGATAGGACAAATTGTACATGGTCTGTGGAAGGAGCAGACTTGTTGAACTGAATATCCTTTTCTCATTCCATGTTTAAAGCTAATCTTTTACATTCATATTTTCTACACAATGAATGTCAATGCTTTCTAATTCATTTAGATTTGATACCACCATGTGGAGATATGGTTCTTTACTACATGCAATAAGTTTGAAGGAGGGGAAATTTATTTTACTGCACTTTTAACAACTATACATGGTATCAAAAAAGGCAAAATATTAGTTGATAAGCAAAACTTTAAACCAAATTAAACATGATAGGTACAATTCATTTTTTAAAAAAATATTTAGACCATCATTTAACACGCCAAGTCTTGCAACCGCATTCAATTTTATAATAATTAAACTGATCAGAAGGGGTGAGGTAGATTTGAGAACATAAATTTTCTAGCATACGACAAATATTTTGCACTTTGGAATGGACGACAAGGTTAAAATTTTTATATGTGGTGCCTTACACTCACTGATTTGAGTTCCCTAACTAGAGGATTGTTTAAAAAACACATCAGTATCATGTGCAAGGCACATGACAATGAAACAGGTTTTTAAAAAACTAATGCTGACACGAATCACCCAAACCACAATGAATATATTACTCGTCAAAACAGCATCTGTGTCTGAAAATGGCAACAAGCTAGCAGAAAATAATTCTAAAACATGTTTTTAAATTACTATTTATTGTGTACACCATTAGAAGCATAAACATGTACAACACAGGATGAGGCCATTCGGCCCCTTGAGATGGTGCTGGCTCTATTTCTTAGAGAAATTCAAAATTAATCCCACTGCCCTGCTCTCTTTTCCTTTGCACCCGCTGCGCAACCCCCACCCCCCCCAAACTATTAAAATTCAAACTTATAGTAAAATGCATGAAGGAATAAGCCTGTAGCATGTTTACTGACTGCATTAAAGCAAGTCATATCACAATTTTAAATGCTAGAATATTTTGATCCAGTAGTCGTATGCAGTTTAATCTGCGTTATAGGGAGTTTAGCCAGGGCGCCCATATTTGGCAGGGCCTGCGCATTATTCCACTCCGACCTCCTTAAATCCCCCCCTCCTCCAAGACCCTCCTTAAAACCCATCTCTCTTACAAAGCTTATGGTCTCTCCTCCTTTGGCTCACCATCTGTTTCCTCCCCCTCCCACTCCCCCCTCAGTGAAGGGCCTTGGGGTTTTTTCCTTCCCTCTACGTTAAAAAGTGCTATATAAGTGCAAGTTGTTGTTGATTCATAGGAACAGGAGTAGGCCATTCAGCCCCTCTAGCCTGTTCCACCATTCAACTAGATCATGGCTGATCTGTATCTTGACCCCATCCATCCGCCTTAGTTCCCTAACCCTCAATACCATTGCCTAACAAAAAAAAAAATCTAGTAATCTCAGTTTTGAAATTTTTAGTTGAGCCTCAGCAGCTTTTTTGGGGGAGAATTTTCAGCATTTATGGAAGATTAAAATGAAGAGGATTTTTTTAAAAATTGGGCAGTGTCAAATCCCATCAGCAGCAACTCACCCCGGGTCCATCGGTGGCGATGTAGTTGATGACCACTTGCAGCTGGTCGCCATGGCGACACGGACCCGGTAAGGTTAGCACCAGGGTGGAGCCATAGCCGGTGAAGGGCTGGATCTCATGCTTTATGGGCACGGGCTGGGCATCGCCGCCGCACTTTGCCGACACAGACTGGACGGTGATGGTGGGGTGAGTGTCGAGGCTGAGCTTGTCGCAATCGGCCTGCAGGCAGGTCAGGTCCAGCACCTCGCGGCCCTCCACCCGCTTCTGGGCGAAATCCACCCGCAGGTCGAGGTGGAAGTGCCGGACCCGAAAGTGTCGGAAGCTGGAGGCGGTGGCCGTGTCCCGGACGGGCTCCAACTGCTGCTCGGCGGCCATCGTCGGCGAATCGAATGGGATTGAAGCCGCTTCTCCCCCCCACCAAACCCAACCCAGCCCCGCCCCGCCGCGCAAGCGCGTCCCTCTGGCCCCAGTCATAGGATGCCCTGTCCCGCCCTCCTGCCGCCGTGTTTCCCACCCCCCCCTTAACTTTTACTTTCACATTTGAATCGTTGCTGCTGCTAAGTTTAAATCTGGCAACCCGTTCCCTTTTGTAAAAGTGTCGCGGCACAAGCGCCGTTAGCGATTGGCGTCAGCCCCCCATTTCAATCAGCAACTTCACATTGGAGTTATTGAGGTGAGAGGGGCCGAGGTCCACATATTGGGGCATTTGTGCTGATTCTTGTTTGGTGATCCTGGGGCAACCCTGTGTCACCCTTAGTGGTCCATCAAAATAGGACTGTGCCCTCATATTGCTGCTTCAGAGGCGTCAGGGTGAAGAGGGTTACTTCTTTTAGATACCAGTGAGCGTTCAAACCAGCTAAAGCTTCAAAATAAATCAAGAAAGCTGCCAGCTTATATTGGAACCAGCAGCTGCAGGTGTTTTGTAACTTGAGCTGTAGATGTTACTCTTTTTCTTCCAGTGCAAGTGGATGAATATTGAGTAAGAGATGGGTTGAAACAAATTGTATGACTGGGAGGTGGACCTATTTTAATGGATCAATAGGGGTGGCACTAAGTTGCCCCAGTGTCACCTGACAGGAGTCAGCACTTCTTGTGCCCCTTTAAGGGCACCATTAATAATAAACAAATAGGTGGTTCAATTAAACTAAAAATGCTTAAAGTAAAGCAACTAAACCAAAGAACTTTAACAATTAAAATGACAATGTTGTTAACAGTCTCTATAAGGCACTCTATGCCCTGTGGTGTCCACTGGTCGCGGAAGGACTGGTAGGTAGGACTTGAGGCAGTCATGAAGCAGATGGAAGGTGAACATTTTTCCTATAGACAAGATAGCTGAATGATTAAGATAGGTGGTCTGACTAAGGGTTATGCCTAAAACATTAGCATTTCATTTTTACAAATATTGCCTGACTTACTGAGTGCTTCCAGCATTTTCTGTTTTGATCAGCATCTGTAATATTTTGTTTCCCTACTTATGGTAGACCTTATATCTGCTAGCTGAGTACAAGGGTCATTAAAAGAGCTGAATATATGGCTTTCTACAATAGTTCATTAACAGAATAAGACTATCATAAATGCATGAAAAAAATTGTTGCTTGATACAGGAGTATGAAAATTAAAGGATGCAGAGATGGGAGACATGCAGTGTTGGATATTCTGTGGGCTGTCAAATCTAATGACACAGCATGTGTAGAATGAGCAAGCATTCAATGGTGGGATAGAAGAGATCAGGAGGATTATTTTACAGGCTGAAACATAGAAAATAGGAACAGGAGTAGGCCATTCGGCCCTTCGAGCCTGCTGCACCATTCAATATGATCATGGCTGATCCTCTATCTCAATACTGTATTCCCACTCTCTCCCCATACCCCTTGATGCCTTTTGTGTTTAAGAATGAGCGAGATAGATTTCTAAATATATTCAGTGACTTGGCCTCCACAGCCTTCTGTGGTAGAGAATTCCACAGGTTCACCACCCTCTGGGTGAAGAAATTTCTCCTCATCTCAGTCCTAAATGTCCTACCCTGTATCCTGAGACTGTGACCCCTCAGCCAAGGGAAACATCCTCCCTGCATCCAGTCTGTCTAGCCCTGTCAGAATTTTATATGTTTCAATTAGATCCCCTCTCATTCTTCTAAACTCGAGTGAATACAGGCCAAGTCGACCCAATCTCTCCTCATACAACAGTCCTTCCAACTTTCGCTGCACTCCCTCTATGGGAAGTATATCCTTTCTTAGGTAAGGAGACCAAAACTGCACATAATACTCCAGGTGTGGTCTCACCAAGGCCCTGTATAACTGCAGTAAGACATCCTTGACAACATAAAAACCTAAGAATGGAATGGAATGAGATCAGACCTTCTAGCCCACCAAGTTAATTCCTTTCACAAACCATGTACAAACCACTCTATTGTGGACCCTGCCCATTAATAATCTGATAAAAGGTTTGATTACCCCAGCAGGTAATTCAAACAAAATTCCAGAACAACAAAAGCAAAATATTGCAGATGCTGGAAATCTGAAATAAAAACAGAAAATGTTGGAAACACTCAGCAGGTCAGGCAGCATCTGTAGAGAGAGTTAACGTTTCAGGTCGATGACCTTTCATCAGAACTAGGAGATGTTATAGATGAACGGCTTTTAAGCAGTCCAGAGCCAGGGGACAAGGGGTAAATGGTGGGGTGGGAATAGGGAAAGAACAAAAGGGAAAGGTTTGTAATAGGGTGGAGGGCAGCAGTAAGCAAATGACAAAAAGGGCCAATGTTGCAAGGCAAAAGGGGGTGATAATGAGACAACTATAGAAACAAAAAGATGAGTCCAGAGGAAGTGCAAATGGTTACAGCAGAATAGCAGAGGGAAGCATGAAAAATCTGGCAAAGCAGAGAGAAATAAAATTCTAGAACAGTCATCCTTGACTGGTTTTCTTCCTTGGCATGACATTTCCAGTCAAAAATTCATTCTGCGCAACTCCATTTTGTCAGGATTTTCACGAGCAACAGAACCTGTAAAAACTCCCACCACCCACCCCCACCTGCTTGGAGAGTGAGGCCTCCCACTTTGCTTTGATTCTGAACACCCTTCACACCAGGCCAACCCAGCAATTTACGTGGAGCCTTCAAATATGTGCTGCAACTTCAAATATGTGTTGCAACTGTTTTTCCTCTGTTCTCTTTACTCCCCTCACCCATAACTCAGAGCATGTGTTCTCAGCATAAACTCTAAACCCTCGCAGTGAGCAGGATCATCCCTACACCCAGCTCAAGGCCTGTTCATTCTGCTCATTAATAAAAAGGCAACTGCCAGTATGCACCGCAATGACCTCAGATCAGGTAGGAGAGGATAAGCCTGTGAGAGGAGTGGCAGAGAGCAGATAAGTAGAAGAGAGGGGTGGCATCCATAGAAACTTCCAGAGATGCTAAGGACAGGTGTGTTTTCCACCTAGGCAGTTCCAGAAGCTCTCAGCACTGCCTAAAGACCCCATATTTTCAGGGCGCCACTTTAAAGGCAGGCCAGAAATGAAAGGAAAGGAAAAGGAGCTGGGATGTTCATGGGCCTATGTTCATGTTATGGTCTATCAAAGATTGTATTGATACAGGATTCACAAAACAGGTAACTGGCACAGCATGAATTATGTGGATTTTACTGATACATAATCCCGGAAATAAATACACAAGAATTGCTTGGAATTATTGATACAAGCTTCATGAGACAAAGGGCCCGATTTTAGCACCCGCTCTCGGGTGCGTTCTCGGCGGGGGGGCCTCGAAAATTGCGAAATGGAGGACCCCGACCGGATCCCGCCTCAATCCGCCCACTTCCGGGTTCCACGCTGACGCGCCGGCGTGCGCACGCAGACCCCGCAGGTGGGAATCCCGCAGGCAATTAAAGCCAGCGGGGTTCCACTTGAGAGTATTTATTTAGCTATTTCAGGTCATTAACTGACCTGATTGAGGGTTTTTTTAGGAAGTGTGGGATTTTACGTTGAACTGAGACTGTTTCCCATACTGGGGGGAAACACTCTCACTCCAAACGGACGTGTTGCAGCCAGCAGCCTGTGGCAGCTGCCAAGGTGCATTCCACAGGTGGGGGGGGGGGGGGGGGGGGGGAAAGAGCCTTCACCAACGTAGGAGGACACTCCGTAACATAGGGCAACGCTTGCCCTCCACCACCCTCCTCCAAGCAAGAAGATTCACTGACGTGGAACCGCAACCCCTGTGCGAGGACACGCTTTTCTACCGTGCACAACCCCTCAGACCTACACCTGCCAGATGGGGGCTGCGTTGACATCCTCGGAGGACGAACTGCATGACCAGCCTCGCAGTCCACGCCGTCCGCCTCAGAGACGTGGATCCCCACAACACGGTGCTGTGGCACATCCACCTGCACAGCAGGAGGGAGGGCAACCGCAGAGAGAGATGCGTCGCAGGAGGCACTACCCTCCGCACAGGGTCTACAGACCGAGGCTCAGCTTCATGGACCTCTCTGAGCAGCAGTGCATACGTAGGCTCAGAGTCACTTGCCAGGTAGTCGCCGACATCTGCAGCCTCCTTAATGACGAGCTGCTCCCGGATGGACCAAGCAGCATCTTCTTACCCGTCGCCGTCAAAGTCACCACTGCCCTCAACTTCTTCGCCTCCGGATCCTTCCAGGGTGCCACGGGGGACATCACCGGGGTCTGTCAGTCGTCTGCACACAAGTGCATAAGGCAGGTCACCGATGGGTTGTTCCACAGGGCCTCGAACTACATCAACTTCGCCATGGATGAGCGCAGCCAGACGGAGAGGGCGGTTGGATTCCATGCTGTGGCTGGCTTCCCACGGGTGCAGGGTGTAATCAATTGCACCCACATAGCAATACGAGCACCTCCACATGAGCCAGGGCTGTTCATCAACAGGAAGGGGTATCACTCCATGAACGCCCAGCTCACCTGTGACCACCGCCAGAGATTCCTACACGTGTGCGCCAGATACCCTGGCAGCTGCCACGATGCCTTCGTCCTCAGGGAGTCCACCGTCCCGCCCCTCTTCCACGCACCCAACACTGGCAACGGCTGGCTCCTCGGCGACAAGGGATATCCCCTGCACACGTGGCTTATGACACCTCTGAGGAACCCCATCACCAAGCCGCAGCGTCGATATAATGACAGCCACATTGCTACCAGGTCTACAATTGAGCAGGCTATAGGGCTGCTCAAGATGCGCTTCAGGTGCCTTGATCGTTCTGGGGGAGCGCTCCAATACACGCCACTCAGAGTGGGACGAATTATAGTTGTCTGCTGTGCCCTGCACAACATGGCACAACAGAGAGGGGTACCGCTGGAGGAGGCCCCATGCACACCCGCCACCCACATTGAGGACGACGATGAGGAGGAGGAGGAGGAGGAGGAGGACGAGGAGGAGTACGAGCGAGAGGAGGAGGAACGACCCATGGGCCAAACACCGGCTCACCTGCGTGCTCGTCAGGCCAGGGAGGCACTCATATGCCAACGGTTCTCCTAACATCACACTGTGTGAGGCGTTCACATATCATCACGTGCACAGACGAGGGTCCATACAAGCCCCCTCCACATAAGAGTGGTGCCTGTACTCCTGCACCCACTGTATTATGCCGAATGGGTGGGGCCAGGTGTTCGTCGTCATGATGAGGTGCACGGAAGGGACCTATTGCACAAGACGCAGAAGAATGGACAAGAGGTGGCAGCATTGGTGATAAAAAGTGTGTTTATTCTGTATGTCCATTCAAGGACTAGAAATAAAAAGATAACAAATCGTTAGACACCCTGGTGCATTCCCTGTGTGTTCACAAAACCTTGGATTTACGTTTTCGGGACCCCCTACGTGGTGCTACCCCTGTGGCTCCAGCAGAGGTAGTGGCAGGTTGCTCCTGTTCGTGCCCTGACTGGATGGATGCTTTGGGCCGACGCCCCCTTGGTTTCGGTGCCCGTGAGGGCACCTCCACAGACTGCTCCTCCTGCACCTGTGCAGGGGCAGACTCGGCCACCTGGAGAGGAGGCACCATTGCGGGCACTGGTTGAGAGGGGGGCAACGGGTGAGACGTGGGGGCACCTTGAGTAGCATCCCCACTTCCATGTCCCCGTTCACCATCTTCCCTCTCATGGCCTAGGCCCACATCACCCCTTCCACCCTGCTGGACGGCAGTTTGGATGACGTGTGTGAGACCTTGCAAGGCCACCACCAATGTATCTGTCAACCTGTTTATGGCGGCAGAATGTTGCTCACCCTGAATCCGAACAGCCATTGTGAGGGCCTGCATGGACTCAATGTTGAGCTGTGCGTGGCGCTCGAGAGAGGCTAGCCTGTCCTCCACCGCAGACATTCCCGCACCTACCCGCGACACTATCTCAGAGATGCCTTCGCGTCCCTGCGACACTATCTCGGCGATACCCTCCTGCACCTGTGCCACCATTCCCCTCATGCAGGAGTTGCACTCCTCCATCCTCTGTGCGATTGTGGAGAGTGCGCGTGGCACCTCTCCCAGTACCTCGGCAATGTGCTGGTACCCCTCGACGACTCTCCTTTTGACTGGTGGCCCCCTGGGTTCAGCATCTGGGTCCGGCTGAGCAGAGCCTGGAGAAGAGTGCTCCCACCGACGCGGACCCTCCGCGGCTGACCCTGCCACCACGGTCTGCTCATGCTCACATGTGCGCGGTGACTCACCATGTGCAATCCCAACTAATTGAGGGGGGGGACCCACCGAGGTGTGTGTATCTGCGCTGGTGAATGGTTGGCTCATATGTGACGATGCACCCTCAGAGACCGGCATGTCGTCTGAGGAATCGCCCTCAACGGACACGGCGCTCGCAGACAGCCCTGCAAGACAACAGAGGGCAATATCAGGCATGTGGCCAAATGTGGCGCTGCGGCAGATGCCATGTGATGCTAAGATCATTCGCGATCATGAGTGCTGAGTTTCAGCTTTCCCTTACCGGATGTTTCTGCAGACCCAGCCTCGCCATCCGCCATGGACAGGCAATGTATCGTGTGGCTAATCTCCAACGCCTCCACCTCAGCGTCCGTCAGAGCCACCTCGTGTGGCGCGCCCCCTCCGGTGCGTGCCCTTTCACGGGCGTTCTTGCATCTCTTCTCCTGTGATGGCAAAACACAAAAGCGTAATTGAGTGATGATTGCATTGTGAGACGCTTCAAGCATTGGTGTGGGTGGGTTGAGCGTGTGGCAGATGGATGGGAGGATGCGTGTGCCACATGGCCATCCCATTGTATGGGGATTGGGGTGTGTGGTAGTGGTCGAGTGGGGACAGAGACGGTGGGTACGTGCACGCACGGTGAGGATGATAGTTGAGTGGCTGTGAGGATTGTTGCGGGAGCGCTGTGGTGTCAGTGCAGATGGGGTTGTGAGGTGTTTGAGGTGATGTGGAAGACGGAGTGTGGCAGAGTGCGTTAGTGTACTCACTTTCCCGGACCTGGTGAGGTCATTGAATCTCATGCGGCACTGTATCCAAGTTCGGGTGGTGTTGCCCCTGCTGCTGACCTCTGACGCCACCTCCTCCCATGCCTTCTTGGTGGCGTAGCCAGGGCACCTCCTCCCGTCACTCGGGAACAGCGTCTCCCTCCTCATCCTGACCCCGTCCAGCAGCACCTGGAGGGCGTGGTCGGTGAAGCATGGAGCAGCCTTACCCCTGGGTTGATCCATGTTGTGATACCTCTTGGTTGTGGCTGGAGGGGCTTTGGTGGACTGCCCCTTTAAATAGAGCTCCACCAACGCTCATACGTCACTGCGCATGCGCAGCCCGCTGGCGCGCAGCTGAGAAGCGGAGAACCCGTAACTGCCGGCTAATTACATCAATCATCCTGCGATCGCGCGCGGGACGCACTCAATTCGCACGCCGCGTTTTTCACGCGCCCGAAGGACCACCCGCCGAGAACCCGCACCCCTGGTAAAATCGGGTCCAAACAATCGGCATAGCATGACTTTCATGGATTTAATATATACTGGATTGGCAAAAAAACAAAATTGGCATTGCATTATTTCCTAGCATTGTCTTGGAACCTGATTTACTAAACAAAGGACACAGGTGGATTTTAGACTTGGTTTTGATACAGGATTCCATGTAACATGGCAACGACAAGCAAGCCACATTTTGTGGCACTGCATGTACCAGGCATTGTTGCAGGGCTCTAAACATTCCCAACTAGGCACTGTAGACAAAACCCAGCCACACAATGTTCAGCACGACACTCAATCACTTGATATATTGTACACGTAACATTTGGAATGCACATATGCATTGGGGTGACGGGTCACAATTAATGGAGCGATCTAAGTCAAAGCCAGGCACACAGCTTTAACACCCATTCGCTCATATTGCAGCTCACTTATACAATTACTGCAAAGGGTAAGAAAGAATTGTCAGTCCCATCACTACACAGCTCTCCCACCAGTCAATGTAACCTCAAGCACCCGTTATCAATTACAGGTACCATTTCTCACTCCTAGGTAAATGAAAAGCCACTGGCCACTTTGTGGAAAAACTCTGGGAAATTTCTCCCCAACTTCGAAAAGGCAATCAAACAACGCTCCAGGAGACTATGGTCAGCCATGATACAGTAGCAGAATGAAACGCAGCAATAGCAGCACTAAACAACTAGTTATGACCATGTGAGCAGGTGAGACAAACGCTGGCTGTCTGACATAGATTAGCTTACATTTGGTACAAATGGACCTGTTCCAAACGATTCAGTGCAACCATGCACTGTGCATCATGTTAGTCAGCCATCATAAAAAAGATACATCTGTATGCACGGTTAGCGTGAGCGTAGCACACATGTATATGCGTATGGAGTCACGCTAGGAGGGCAGCAACAAAGGTGAAACAACGGAGAGCATCCACACCCACATGCCGCCCATAAAACCACTGGTTCGTGCCTAGGAAGGTCCCTCATTTGACAAAAGCTGCCAAGATCCAGTGCGGCATTTCATCCTTGTGGCCTTTTCTTACTGAATTGTCCCAAGGATTTTGATCCCCCTCGGATGGCCTCATTGCTTAACAACTTGCATTTATATAGCGCCTTTAACGTAGTAAAACCCCCAAGGTGCTTCACAAGAGCATTAGCAGACAACAAATCAATAACCTTTAAGTGCCTGGAGGTGCAGGTGCAATTGATCAGAGTCCCCAGAGGACTGATGTGTTGAAGAGTCTGGGGGTCGTACAGATATCGCAGCCGTCTCTCGTGATGGGTCAGGTGAGGTAATCAGTCCCTGTGCTTGACTGCTGCTGCCATGGCTTCTTGGGTGTGCGAAGCGGAGTGGTAGGAGCTTCATCAACCATGGATAGTGAGGTGGAGGCAACAACCTCATCGTGACTTACAATTTGGGTGGGGGTGGAAAAACATAAATCAGCAATGGCAGTTGGAACAGCAGGGCCAGCATCCTCAACAGGTACTTCAGCGACGTTCACCGAGTTGTTGCATGGCTCAGCAGTAACCTCAGAACTTTCCATCTCGGGTTCCACTTGCAAATTTGTCTCCAAAGCTATTCCAACCTCCATTTGAACAGTTCTGTTCCACTGCCAGTCAGGGTGAACTGCAGGTGATAGCATGCATCAGATGTAATTTGGTACTTCTCAGCGCTGGTGAGGGGGGGCGTGGACAGACTTCAGTTATAACAACACCAGCACTGGTGACTAGTTGTACACAAGTTCACGATGATCAGCAACGACTGTCTGGTGCAAGTCTCTCCAGAAAGCAACCCAAATGACTTTGGACAACAACTGCATGTTTGCAACAGAGTGAATACTGAAACCAGAAAGTACAGTTGCAGGTAGCTTGGCCATCATGTATCTGCAGATTGTACTCCTTGTCACCAGAGGTCACTGTGACTATCAGCCTCTTGCTGCTTGATGCTCACATGATCCATACGCCAGCAATTCTCACACGTTTGCTTCACAGCAAACTCAGTATACAGAGAGCGCAGATCCACCAGCAACTCTGCAAACCTTGAAAGAGGCCTGCTGCAGGAACGTAGCACCAGGCCCTCAATACACTCCTTCATGCGGGTGTTTGATTGTCTCATTCTCAGACTTAATGCAATTGTTCACATTGTTCTCAAATGTCAGCACACCACTATGAAGATATGCCGCCCACATCTCCTTCTGTGGAACCCACAGACCTGACTAAGAGGTACTCCTGAAATAGAAAGAAAGTAGTTAGAGTATTGTTGTACAGAAATCAGTAGACTCACCCTTATATGCAGCTCTACAACTTTGTTATAAGCACAGACCCACCTGCAGTGGTCTGTGGAGCTGCCCAATCCTTTCCACACAACTCTGCAGTTTCTCCTTGGACCTTGCTTGAACCATTTCCTTGCAGATTTGGATCATCTCTTTTGTAGACTTGTGAAAAAAGTAGGTGCTGATATTCTTCTTTAGGTTCATCGAGAAATGGACCGAGCAAGTTCTTCCAGGCCACACTGATCTCATTAATGTCCTTGTCCACAATAACTGCCAAAATTGTCCTGCACAAGACTTGGTAGAGGGGATAGCCATACTTGTTGATCTTGTAGGTGCATTCCATGAACATAAGCTCTGGAAAGGCCTCAATCCAAGACATCATTGCTGCTGTAGCAAAGGCGGTTTACTGGATATTCTCTCATCCGGCTGAATACGCACCTCCCCGATCTCTCAGACAAGCTCCAGTGTAGAACATAGAGCAGCTATGCCACCACCACCAGCCATGATGTTCCTGATGTTGTGCAAGGCTGCAAACTTGTTGAATTGCTTCTGAATGTAGTCTTTCATCTGCTTGTTCCTGAGTTGGAGCTTGACCAATTCCTCTACCTGTTTCAACTCATGTGGACTGAGATACCACCTGCTGGGGTAAAATGGAAGGAACTCCTTATTCAGCAACTGGCATATGTGTACACGGTGGTGTGATGTGATACACAGCTTGTTCTTCATCCTGCTGTAGGCCAAAGTAAGCATGGCCTCATATCCTATTGGGAGGCATCTGAAACAAAAGAGAATTGGGATCAGAATTATCAGTGGCCCCCGCTTGACCCACTCCCATTCCAGCACTGCTACCTCCTGCCTCTCCACAGTAATGGAGGCAGAGTCTGAAGACTAATACAGCAGCCAGTGAAACCATCTAACTTTCAGTACCTCCAGGGCTTTGGGAGAGAAACAGGGAGAATCTAGGCAATTATTTGTTTCAACAGACTTGTGCAAGCCCTGATTTATTTGCAGTTTCATCATTCACTAGTCGCTTTGACATCAGCCTTCCCTCCTCCTATTGTGTCAAAGCAATGTCTAAACTTCTGTTTCAGATGTCAGCAAGTTCATTTGAATGAGGACACCTACTGGTCCTAAAACTGGCACAGAATAAATCCTCAGCACATTTAGGGATTTTCAATAATGAATACAAACAATTAAATTCCTCAATAAAAATATATTTATAATTTGTATATAGGAATATTCAAATAACTGGAAACAAGATCATCTGGGAATTAATTACAAATGTATAAAGTTGCAGTTTAATATAAATTAAGAATGTTCAATGCAATAGGTTGATTTTAAAATAAATTAATTAGATTATACTGCAAAAAAAACTCCAGCTCCCCATGGTTTAATTCAATTTTTTTTTCATGTGGGATACCCTCTGTAAATATTGCCATTCTCCTGGAACCCTTATCCCAACTTCTGAAAGCCAATGTCAGCTACCCAAAGTAAACTAAGATTGCAGGAAATTATGTTTTTGTCAGTATACAGAAATTAGGGCCAATTTTACAAAATGCGCAGAATTGGTGGGGAGCCTTGCCTGCTGGCCATGCTGATTCAGGAAACTATGGGTGTGCTGCCCAATACTTACATTCTACTCAACTTATGAAGAGAGGTTAAAGAACTTGGGATTGTTTACTCTTGAATGAATAGAAAATTGTGGCCAGCATGACCAGTTTCCTCTTATGCTCTCCTGGCCAGCCTCCCATCTTGCAACCTCTGTAAACTTGAGCTCATCCAAAACTCTGCTGCCCATATCCTAACTCACACCAAATCCCTTTCACCCATTGCCCCTGTGCTCGCTGACCTACATTGGCTCCCAGTCCAGCAACGCCTCGATTTTAAAATTCTCATCCTTGTTTTCAAATCCCTCTATGGCCTGGCCCCTTCTTAGGTCTATAACCACCTCCAGCCCTACAACCCGCCGAGATCTCTGCGCTGCTTCAGTTCTGGCCTCTTGCGCATCCCCGATTTTAATCACTCCGTCATTGGCAACCGTGCCTTCAGTTGCCTAGGCCCTAAGCTCTGGAATTCCCTCCCTAAACTTCTCCACCTCCCACTCCTCCTTTAAGATGCTCCTCCAAACCATCCTCTTTTTGACCAAGCTTTTGGTCACTTGTCCTAATATCTCCTTATGTGGCTCAGTGTCAAATTTTGTTTTAATACGCTCAAAAAGAGGATTTTGATTGCTTGCAGAATATCTCCCCTGAGCTTTCTCTATAGTAAACAATCCTAGGCTCTCTTTTTAGCTCAGATGCCTTAATCTAGGTATCAGATATCCTTGGTGTTGTATGGCAATCAGTATTGTACACAGTACTCCCAAGTGTGACCATACCAGCACCTTGCACAGATTCATCATTACCTCCTGGGGCTTGTGCCTCCCAAAATCTGGTTGCATAGAATGTGACAGGTTTCTATGAGAGAAATTAAACCAACCAAGGAGCAGGAGTGGATTAACACACAGGCCTATGGAGCACATGCTCATGGGCCCCAGTCGAATACAGGGCCTCACCAGGGGGCAGTTTCATTTAAGCGTAGTATATTATGATATGATTTGCTTTATTATTAATGCAGTATGTTTTCTACAGGCCCATTTCTTCATGCATTTTACTACACGTTTGTTATTAATGGATCGGGTCGGGGTGGGGGGGGGTCCCCCATGAGGGATGTGGAGGGGTTCCAAATGTTATTGGTGCCCAGGATCCCAAGAATTCTTAATCCAGCGCTGCCAAGGAGGAGTTAGCTTCTAGTGTCAGGTTGGCTTAGTGGTAGCACATTCACCTGAATCAGAAAGGCCCACTCCAAGACTGGAGAACATAATCTAGGCTGACACTTCAATGCAGTACTGAGGGAGTACTGCAATTTTGACAGTGCCATGTTTCAGATGAGCTATTAGCTGAAGTTCTGTCTGCCTGTTCAGGTGGATGTAAAAAAACCCCATGATGTCCAGGCCAACATTTATCCCTCAGTCAACACCACCAAAAATTGATTAATTGGTCATTGCTGTTTGTGGGACCTTGGGTGTGCAAATTGGTTGTTGTATTTGCCTACATACAAACAGTGACTACACCTACAAATGTTTCATTGAATGTGGGGCAACCTGAGTATGTAAAAGGCATTATACAAGTACAAGTTATTCATTCGTTCATTGAAATGGATTAATTCAACAATGGAGCAGCTAAACTCT
The DNA here is from genome assembly GCF_035084215.1 of Heptranchias perlo. Classification (NCBI taxonomy): domain Eukaryota; kingdom Metazoa; phylum Chordata; class Chondrichthyes; order Hexanchiformes; family Hexanchidae; genus Heptranchias; species Heptranchias perlo. The sequence goes on from NC_090351.1 coordinate 21,305,261, forward strand.
CAACAGAACTCTGTTCAATATGGACTGCAATTGTTAAACAGTCTGCTGCATTGCACACTGACTTTTTAAACCTCCGATTAAGCAGTTGAAGAATCCTGATGTGCTGTTCAGGTAGATTTTCTTCTCTAAGGATCTGGAAATACATATTTTGTTTTTGTGCATCCAAACATAAAAAGTGCAAGTTTACAACTTTAACATCCTACAATTTGCAGACTATTTCCTAGACTTCAAAATGGTGCGAGGTCATTAAAATCTCATGGAAGTAAAAGACTGCATCACAAGACCTCCAGTTTGCTACAGGAATTGAAAAAGGTGACTAAGTTCAGCCTCCATTCTGTTGCTGCACTCCCTTCTTTCTCTAGGCCCCCATCTCTCCTTCCGTCCCTCGACCCTATTCTGCTCTAATGTTCTCCCTCTATCTCTAGGCCCCATTCTTTACTGGTCTCGCTCCAGGATGCAAGTTGCTCCAGTTTTGTTTCTTTCCTCTGGCTTCCCTAACTCATGTTTTGTTTTTATTCCTCTTCTTTAGGCTGATCTTGCTTTGTTTTTCTCCAGGCTGCTCCCATTTCTACTTTGTTTTTCTCTACACTGCTTCTTACTTCTGTTTTCTTTCTCCAAGCTGCTCCCGTGTTTTCAACCAGACTACTGTTTTCTCTCCTGGTCTATATGATATTTGGCTGCTGTCTTGCTTTCTCTCCCAATTCCCCACCCTGCTCCAGTTTTCTTCTTTTCTCTCTCTCTCTCTGTGCTGATCTGCCCATCTCTTTGATATACTCTTTCTACAGTACAGTAATAAGAAAAAGATCTCAAGAGGCCATTTTCCTTTTCAGTGTACAAGTGCTGTAGTGCACTGAATAATAATCCATTGGCACAGTAGAGTTGTGACATTAACTCAAGTAGCATTGTTGGTTCAAAAGTATCCTGCGATCCTGCAGATATCCTTTAGCCAAATACTTTAAAACCACAATGCAACAAAATCTGAAGTGTGGGATACACAAGGAGTTCTGGAATAACGTGGGAGTGTTGTGGAACAGTTAAGTGACTAGGAGAATAAATGCAATACTCACCAGACACATTTTGTAACATTCTAATTTCTTGAAAGTGCCTCCCTGTCCCCAATAGAATCCAGTCTCCAACTCTCAATTTAACTTAAATGTTTTCAAGGGGTTTCTGGAGGAAATCTAAACAATATAAAATTATTTGACAGTGTTCTGCTTAAAATAGGCCAGGTACTTGGAACATCAAGGGCTCTATTTGTCATGGTTACAGACTTCCTCAATAAACTGTTGCTTAGGCTATGCAAGTAACTTTATTTAAATAGAAACAGATGGAGATCAGATTTGTGGAGCAAATGTTACCAAATTAAACAAGTAATGTTCAAAAAGTCTAATTGGAGGAAACATTGTTGAACAGATTTACTTAAACTTGGCACCAGGGGGTGCTATTGAACATTATATATGGAGAATGAAGAAAATGTTAATAAAATGACTTCCTATTGATGTAAGATGCAGTGGCTGAGTGACTACACGAATTAATAATACTTTTAACCTTGTACATATTGAAATACTTTTCTAAAAAGATTAAAGGTGGTGTCTCAAAACAACCATCTGACTTGTATGAATAAGATTAATTGCCATTTGAGGAATAGATTTACCACTGACTCAATTCAATGTGCAAATCAGATATCTCCATACCACAACAACAACTGCAAATGGCAATATGACTAGCCCTATAGGACTAGGAAAAAAGGAATAGGATTCAGCTATTCTACCCATTGAGTCTGTGCTGCCATTTGTTAGCCAAGACATCACTTTTTAATCCAAATTCCCTACTCTTTTTTTTCCCTATCCCTCAACAATCTTACTTCCCAAATAAGTATCCATTTCCTTTTTAAACACTTCAATTTACTTTGTATCTTTAATCTTTTTGAGTAATGTATTCAACATTTTCACATCCCTTTTTGTTTTTTTTTCTGGATTCACTTTTAACTGTGTTAGTTTGAACTCTTAACTGTGTTCCCTTATTCTTGATTTCCCTACGAGAGGAAGAGTTATTCCTAACAGTTCCCTTTATTGTTCAAAGTACCTCAATCAGCTCATTACTTCACTGCCTCATCTCCAAAGCAAATAACACAACTTTACTTACTCTCTCATCATAGCTCAGTTCCTTCATCCTCGGTATCATTCTGGTGGATAGTTTCTCCAGCATTAAGTACAACTCAACACAGTAGAGGTAATTTTTATGAAATTCCACTGCCATAAAATTATTCCAAATAAGATTAGACCATTATTATGTGTAATTGCTGCAGCAATTGCTTGATTTTATATTTATTCCTGTTGTAATGAAGCCCAGCTGCCCATTAGACTTTCAGATCACTTTTTCCTTTGTAAATTAGCTTTTAATGGCTTAAGTGCCTGATCCCCTAAATCCTTTTGTTCATTTACCTCTCTTAAAATGTAGTTTACTACATTCTACCGTAAACTATTGTCATGTTTCTGGAATTTTTGGCCATGTTTCCACAGAAAGGATTTGAAAGAAAAGGCTTGCTTTTAAATGTTGGGGTTTTAAAGCAAAGTGTATTCATGCAGGTTTTTTAAAAATGGAGATAATGGGGGTGATTTTAAACACCAAGAACGAGTGGGTTGGGTTGGGTTGGGTGTTGAAAATAGTTGTTTTTTGGGTCGCAACCGCAAAATTTTCGGACTTTGCATTCCCAGTGGAAAGCCTGTACTTTTACGCGTTGATGTTAAACCCAGAAATAAAGCCGGGCTGCGGTTGCAACCCAAAAAACAACTATTTTCAACTCCCACCTGCCCCCCAACCCACCTATTCTTGGGGTTTAAAATCACCCCCAATAAGTGGTTGACATGACCATGAGCTAAGCCTTGATGCTGTTTCCCCACAGACTGCAACGAATAAGGAATTTGTCATCAATTGAGAAACACCTCACACCCATTGTGTTGGAAAGTGTCTGGTTCCTTCTGGTTGTGAACAGAGGGAAATAAATAGCAGTCAGAGACACAGGTAAGTAGTAAGTTCTTTAAAAAAAACAGAATGCTGCAAGGATTGTTAGGCCCAATAAAGGCTGTGAAGTCAGTTAGACTTTTAACTGAAAACTACGAGGGTAACCTTTGTCCAGGCTCAGAAGAAGAATGTAGGGAGGTAGTTAGGATTTATTAAAATATTTATATGCACCCTAGAATCCTCAAGTAAATGAGAGAGAAAATGGGCACAGTTCTGGTTAATATCTTAGAAGCTCTATAAATGCATGGATTTTTTTATCCAAACTCTGGAATGTACCCAAAAATACAAGGGCTGAATTTCCTAACCCTTACCCTTATGCATGTCCATTTTCCAGACACCAAGGCCTCGATATTAAACCCCCCCCGACCACCCCTCCACAACGGGCAGGAGAGGGTCGAGGCAGGGGTCAAATGCGCAAAATGCGACTCCATCCCGCCGTTGCTGTTTTTACGGCCGTGGATAACGTGGCGTCCAAGTATCCCGCCGTGCGGAGGTGGACACTTCATTAACATATTTAAATTGAACTCCCACAGTGCAATTGGGAGCCCAATGTAAAATTTACTGTTGCTGCGTGGGTTTCCCAGGGGTTGGGAATCCCGGCAGTGAAAGGGAGGCAGGAGATGCCATCTCTACAAGATAAGTGCCTTTTCTAGCACTCTTCATGGGTCAGGAGTAGTGGGCGTGCTCCCCCTGGACCCTCAAGGAACCTTTGGCCTCCCTCCTGCCGATCACAACCTACCAACCCCCCCCCCCCCTCCCCCCCTCCCCCCAACTCACCCCTTCCAGCCGCGATGTTCTTTCTCCCCCCTAAGCTCCGATGGCCGACCTTCCCCCCCCCCCGGATTGTCAGGGACTGGCCCTAAGGGTCACCAGCTATGGCCTCCTGCAACTGGTTTTCCCTCCTGGCTGTTGGCCAGGCTGTCAATTTGGCCAGCTGCTGGGCAGGAAACGGATCCAAAAAATTCTAATGAGGTCCTGCCGTTAAGTTCGGCAGGACCTCCACGTCCCCGGCCTTCCCATTTTCGGCCTCCCCCGCACCCTCCCTGCATAAGAACATAAGAAACAGGAGCAGCAGTAGGCCCCTTTAGTCTGCTCTGCCATTTAGTAATTTCATAGCTGATCTTCTACCTCAACTCCACTTTCCTGCCCTATCCCCACATCCCTTGATTCCCTTAGTGTCCAAAAACCTATCAATCTCAATCTTGACTATCTTCAATGACTGCTGCATCCACAGCCCTCTGAGGTAGAGAATGCCAAAGATTCACAGCCCTCTGAGTGAAGAAATTTTTCCTCATCTCAGTCCTAAAAGGCCGACCTCTTATCTTGAGACACTGACCCTGAGTTCTAGACTCTCCAGCCAGGGGAGACAGCCTCTCAGCATCTACCCTGTCAAGCCCTCTAAGAATTTTATACGTTTCAATGAGATCACCTCTCATTCTTCTAAACTCCAGAGAGTATAGGCCCATTTTACTCAATCCCTCCTCATAGGACAACCCTCTCATCCCAGGAATCAATCTAGTGAACCATTGTTGCATCCCCTTAGGTTAGGAGATCAAAACAGTACTCCAGGTGTGGTCTTAACAAAGTCCTATATAACTCTCATAAATGTCGGGACCCAGATGTTAGGAAAATGGAGTAGAGGCCAGTTCTGTGGATATCCATGCTATTTTTCTTAACAATTTATTATGGACCATATTTAAATGTACTACCTTTTAAGATCATTGAGCCATTTATGTTGTCATCAGTATCTATTTTAGTTTTGGAAGATTTGTGGATTTTTTTGCCTCATTTCATTCAGGCATTTTGATAGCCAGTAAATTAATACTTTGAGCCTATAATTTTTTTTCAAAAAATATACTTTATTCATAAAATTTGCAAAAATACAGTTGTCATCACATTCCAAACATACACATTACAGATTATAAAATTTGCAGGTTACATCAAGTACAGTTCAATGAACACATTGCACATAATTACAGTTCATGACACACTAGGGTGCCTCATTGCATTACACTTAATACAGATTATTGATTACAGCTACGTTACAGATTCATTACAGGTACATTACATCAAATTGAATTTTACATTCTGCCCGAGGGGGTTTTTCCCTGATTGCAGCCCCTCGGTATACAACGGTGGGAAGGCTCTAAACGGTTGCCTTTCCCCACAGAGCCTTTGCGGCGGCCGCACCCATCCTCAGTGCATCCCTGAGCACGTAGTCCTGGACCTTGGAAGGTGCCAGTCTGCAACACTCGGTCGAGGACAGCTCCTTGCACTGGAAGATCAGCAAGTTTCAGGCAGACCAAAGGGCGTCTTTCACTGAGTTGATGGTCTTCCAGCAGCAGTTGATGTCCGTCTTGGTGTGTGTCCCCGGGAACAGCCCACAGAGCACAGAGTCCTGTGTTACGGAACTGCTCGGGACGAACCTGGACAGATACCACTGCATCTCTCTCCAGACCTTCTTTGCAAAGGCACATTCAAGAAGGAGATGGGTGACGGTCTTGTCTCTACCGCAGCCTCCTCTGGGACAGCGCGCGGTGGCGCTGAGACTTCGGGAGTGTATGAAGGATCTGACTGGAAGGGCCCTTCTCACCACCAGCCAAGCTAGGTCTTGGTGCTTGTTTGAAAGCTCTGGCGATGAGACGCTCTGCCAAATGACATTGACAGTCTGCTTGGGGAAACAACCGACAGGATCCACCATCTCCTTTTCCCGCAGGGTCTCGAGGACGCTGCGTGCGGGCCACTTGCTGATCGCCTTGTGGTCAAAGGTGTTTTTTAGCATAAACTTTCCGACAAAGGACAGATGGGGCGTAACGGTCCAACTGGATGGAGCGTTCCGTGGTAGCGTGGCCAGGCCAATCCTTCTCAACACCGGGGACAGGTAGAACCTCAGCACGTAGTGACACTTTGTGTTTGTGTACCGAGGGTCTACGCACAGCTTGATGCAGCCGCACACAAAGGTGGCCATCAGGATGAGGGCCACGTTGGGCACGCCATTTCCCCCTTTCTCTGGAGATTTGTACATCATGTCCCTGCAGACACGGTCCATTTTTGATCTCCAGATAAAGTGGAAGATGGCTCGGGTGACTGTCGCAGCGCAGGAGCGAGGTATGGGCTAGTCAACATCTGTCTTGTTGGTTGAACTGGGGCGTACCTTTCCTCGATGCTATCCTCTTCACATCTTTTCTATCTTTCTGTCTTGTTCTATAGTCATTATATTGGTGGTTTCTGTTAATTTGGTTTTGCACACCATTTTCTACATTTAATGCCAGAAGTCTATAAAATACACTCATAAAAGATGGCTCATTTATGGTTGTTAAACTGGTAAATTTGCATTATTACATGTTCTGTCCAACTGTACTGCCAGCAATAAATTACCATTTGAATACAGAAAGTTACATTCTTATGGCTTGATAATGATGTGTGGTTAATGAAAACACGACTGTTGAAAGACCTTTTGCGCATGAATAGTTCAGCTTACTACAAGTGAGCACTATGGTCAACCTGCATACATACTTTAACAGATTACTTGATATCTTTTAGATGCTGGAGGCGAACAGAGTTTAATGCTTTTAAAATAATCCAACCATGAATTCCATAGCCATTTTTTTTTGCTGCTATTTTGTTAGTTTCAGGCCTATGTGAATGATCACAAGTTATTTCATAATTCTTGCAAAAATCCCCAATTTTGATGATGTGGGTGGGCAAGATGAAGGAAAAGAGAGTAATAGCCAAAGAAAGTAGGGGAAAATAATGACTAGAGAGAAACATGGAAGAGATAAACATGTAAATAGTAAAATGGTAGTCAAAAGAAGGGTGGGGCCAATTAGGGACCAAAAAGGAGATCTTCTTGTGGAGTCAGAGGTACTAAATGAGTACTTTGCATCTGTCTTCACTAAAGAAGAGAATGGTGCCAATATCACAGTATAGAAAGAGGTAGTAAAGAAAGAAAGACTTGCATTTATATATTAATGCCTTCAGGACATCCCAAAGCCTTCAGGACATCCCAAAGTACTTTTTGAAGTGTAGTCACTGTTGTAATGTAAGAACTAGGATAGGATAAAAATAGATAAAGAGGAGGTATGTAAAAGATTGACAGCGCTCAAAGTAGAAAAGTCACCTGGTCCGGATGGTATGCATCCTATGTTGCTGAGGGAAGTAAGGGTGGAAATTGTGAAGGCTCTGGCCACAGTCTTCCAATTCTCCTTAGATGTGGGAGTGGTGCCAGAGGACTGGAGGATTGCAAATGTTACACCCCTGTTCAGAAAAAGGGAGAGGGATAAATCTGGCAATTACAGGCTAGTCAGCCTAACATCGGTGGTGGGGAAACTTTTAGAGACTATAAGCCGGGAGAAAATTAATTGGCACTTGGAAAAATATGGGTTAATAAATGAAAGCCAGCATGGATTTGTTAAAGGCTAACTGTGTTTGACTAACTTGATTGAGTTTTTTGATGAAGTAACGGAGAGGGTTGATGGGGGTAGTGCGGTTGATGTTGTGTATGTAGACTTTCAAAAGGGGTTTGATAAAGTACCACGTAATAGACCTGTTAGCAAAATTGAAGCCATGGGATTAAAGGGGCAGTGGCTGCATGGATACAAAATTGGTTAAGGGACAGAAAGCAGAGAGTAGTGGTGAGCGGTTGTTTTTCAGACTGGAGGGAAGTGTGCAGTGGTATCCCCCAAGGCTCAGTGTTGGGACCACTGCTCTTTTTGATATACATCAATGACCTGGACTTGGATATACAGGGCATAATTTGAAAGTTTACAAATGGCATGAAACTCGGAAATGTAGTAAACAGCGAGGAGGATAGTAACAGACTTCAGGAGGACGTAGACAGACTGGCAAAATGGGCAGACACATGACAGATGAAATTTAATGCAAAGAAGTGTGAAATGTTTCATTTTGGTAGGAAGAACGAGGAGAGGCAATGGGTGCAGGAACAGAGAGACCTGCGGGTGTATGTACACAAGTCTTTGAAGGTGGCAGTAAAAGTTGAGAAGGCTGTTAAAAAGGCATATGGGATCCTTGGCTTTATAAATAGAGGCATAGAGTACAAAAACAAGTACGTTTTTTTTTCTGCTGTCTTTCTCAGTCTACTTTTCTCTCCTTTTTTCTGGAAACCTACTTCCCTCTGTCTTTTGCCTTTGATGGAGTGTATTTTTCTCTCTCACTCAGTTTCCAGTCCTGTTGGTTGAACTATGGAGTGCCTTCCCTCTACGTTGTCCTCTCTGGATCTCGTGGAATCACAGAATGATACAGAACAGAAGGAGGCCACTCACGGGGTCTTTATTGTATTTTTGGCTTGAGATACTGACCCCGATTGGTAAGAGTTATCCCATGAGAAATTAGTTTCAGGAATGAGTATAGAGAGAGATAATTAAATACTTAATGGAACACAATGTTTCCTGCCCTGCTGAGAACAAGGAGAATGAGCTTTGCAAAAGTACCAACCAGAGTTGATTAATGGGGACGAATAAATATTCTGGAGTTTTGCTGATTAAATTTAAAGGTCACTGAGAAATTATGCTGAACTTTCATTCAATAAATTAAATAGGTGAGATAGATTATGCGTGGTCTATGAAACAACTGGGTTTCATGGCCAAATGGCCTCACCTAGAATCATAGAATGATACAGCACAGAAGGAGGCCATTCGGCCCATCATGCCTGTGCCAGCTCTTTGAGCTATCCAATTAGTCCCATCCCCTCCCCCCTCTTTGCTTATATCCCTGCAAATGTTTCCTTTTCAAGTATATATCCAATTCCCTTTTGAAAGTTACGATTGAATCTGCTTATACCACCCTTTCAAGCCATGCATTCCAGATCACAACAATTTGTTGTGTAAAAGAAATTCTCCTCATTTCCCCTCAGATTCTTTTGCCAATTATTTTAATTCTGTGTCCTCTGGTTACCGACCCTCCTACCAGTGGAAACAGATTCTCCTTATTTACTCTATCAAAACCCCTCATAATTTTGAAGATCTTTATTAAATCTCCCCTTAACCATCTCCACTCTAAGGAGAACAATCCCAGATTCTCTAGTCTCCCCCCTCCCATCATCCACCCTCCATAAACTTGAGCTCATCCTGAACCCTGCTGCCCGTATCCTAACTCACGCCAAGCCCCATTGACCCATCACCTGTGTGCTCGCTGACCTACGTTGGCTCCCGGTCCGGCAACAAGATTTTAAAATTCTCATCCTTGTTTTCAAATCCCTCCATGGCCTCGCCCACTCCCTATAACTTCCTCCAAGATCTCTGAGTTCCTCCAATTCTGACCTCTTGCGCCATTCCCGATTTTAATTGCGCTGCCATTGGTGGCCGTACCTTCAGCTGCCTAGCCCCTAAGTTCTGGAATTCTTTCCCTAAGCCTCTGTACTTCGCTCTCCACCTTTAATATGCTCCTTAAAACCTACCTCTTTGACCAAGTTATTGTTTTTGTTAACCTTCTCTGCTCCAAGGAGGACAACCGCAGCTTTTCCTGTCTCTGCATTAGTCCTTCACGCCTGGTTTCATTCTGGTGAATCTCCTCTGCACCCTCTCCAAGGTCTTGACATCCTTAATAAAGTGCAATGCCCAGAACTGGATAAAATACTCCAGCCGAGGCTATACTAGTGATTAAACATAATTTCCTTCCTTTTGCACTCTATAAAGGTTTAATAATGGGAGTAAAGCACTTGACTCTCCAGTTTCCAAATAATGGCTTCTGCTACTAGCTCCCAGAATGAGTCTCCAAGCAAGATTAGTGTTAATCACCCAGAATAGGGACAACAACAGCTTCAAACAGGTAGTATTCAGTGGCAGCCACAAAGCAATTAGCACATCATAATGAAGCACCACTGATTTGACATTCCTGGTCATTGATTAACAAGTCTGGCAGAGCCCTGCTGAATTTTACATTTCACAGGCTTGCCCTCTCCCTTATGAGCTACTAATAAATTATGATGTCTTTCTTTGCATGAGAGTATACTCCACTCAACATTGTTGCCTCATTCATTTTTTGACTGTTTTATGAGAGACTTTTGGATAACAGTTTAAAGATTGGAAAGAAATTTATTTTTGAATCTCGCAAGAGAATGCATAATAAAATGCACACACAGATTTGGATAAATATAGTTAAAATATATGAGGTGAAATGATCCTTAACAAAAATAATGTGCTATGCTCTTCATTTTGGTACAGCGAGCAAAAGCTGCTTCCATGTTTATGATGGTCTAGAATTAAAATAAAAGTAAGGAATCTTACAACACCAGGTTATAGTCCAACTGTTTTATTTGATAATCACAAGCTTTCGGAGGCTTTCTCCTTCGTCAGGTGAGCTCACCTGACGAAGGAGAAAGCCTCCGAAAGCTTGTGATTTTCAAATAAAACAGTTGGACTATAACCTGGTGTTGTAAGATTCCTTACATTTGTCAACCCCAGTCCATCACTGGCATCTCCACATCATAAAATAAAAGTAATCATTATCCTAGGGCATACCCATTTCCCCAGGCACAAAGGTCAAGGAAAAGGGTTGGAGACCCATTTTGCCAGGTCTCTGCCCCCCTATGTTGTCCTAGCATTTCTGGGGAGGGGTGTGGGGAGTGGAACTGTGCCTGCAGTAGGCTTGAGCCCATTGCAGGAAGGCGAATGAGGTGAAAATATAGGAATAGAAGTGGGCCATTCAATTAGATCATGGCTGATGTATCTCAACTCCATTTACCTGCTTTTGCTCCATATCTCTTGATACCCTTACTTAACAAAATTCTATCAATCTCAGTCTTGAAAATTTCAATTCACCCAGCCTCCACAGCCTTTTGGAGGAGGGAGTTCTAGATTTTCACTATTTTTTGTGTGAAAAGGTGCTTCCTGATTTCACTCCTAAATGGCCTAGCTCTAATTTTAAAATTATGCCCTTTTGTTCCGAATTCCCCACCAGAGGAAATAGTATCTGTATCTACCCTATCGAATTCCTTTATCGTTTAAAAACCCAATTTTTAAAATTATTCGTTCATGGGATGTGGGCGTCGCTGGCGAGGCCGGCATTTATTGCCCATCCCTAATTGGCCTCGAGAAGGTGGTGGTGAGCCGCCTTCTTGAACCGCTGCAGTCCGTGTGGTGACGGTTCTCCCACAGTGCTGTTAGGAAGGGAGTTCCAGGATTTTGACCCAGCAACGACGAAGGAACGGCGATATATTTCCAAGTCGGGATGGTTTGTGACTTGGAGGGGAACGTGCAGGTGGTGTTGTTCCCATGTGCTGCTCTTGTCCTTCTAGGTGGTAGAGGTCGCGGGTTTGGGAGGTGCTGTCGAAGAAGCCTTGGCGAGTTGCTGCAGTGCATCCTGTGGATCACCACTCAACCATATAAACTCAAGGGAATATAAACCAAATTTATGCAATCTGTCATCATAATTTAACACTTTAAGCCCTGTTATCATTCTGGTGATTCTGCGCTGTATCCCCTTAAAAGGCCAATATATCTTTCCTGAGGTTCGGTGCCTAAAACTGAATGCAGTACTCCAGATTTATCTGATCATGGTCTGTACAACTGAAGCATCACTTCCTCATTTTTGTATTCCAACCCTCTTGAGATAACGGCAAACATTCCAGTAGCCTTTTTTGATTACTTTTTGTACGTGTGCACTAAGTTTTAGTGATTTATGTACTTGGACACCTAAATCCCTTTGCTCCTCCACAGCTCCTAGTCTCTCACCATTAAGAAAATATTCTAATTTGTCTTTCTCAGATCCAAAGTGTTTGCACTTCCCCACATTGAACTTCATCTGCCATAGTTTTACACACTCACTTAGTCTGTCTATGTCTCTTTGTAACTTCCTGCTCCCATCCACACAACAACTCACCAAGGATTCTTCGACAGCACCTCCCAAACCCGCGACCTCTACCACCTAGAAGGACAATAGCAGCACATGGGAACAACACCACCTGCACGTTCCCCTCCAAGTCACACACCATCGTGACTTGGAAATATATCGCCGTTCCTTCATCGTCGCTGGATCAAAATCCTGGAACTCCCTTCCTAACAGCACTGTGGGAGATCCTTCACCACACGGACTGCAGCAGTTGAAGAAGGCGGCTCACCACCACCTTCTCAAGGGCAATTAGGGATGGGCAATAAATGCTGGCCTCGCCAGCGACACTCATCCCATGAACGAATAATAATAAAAAAATACTGTGCCACCTGACTTAGTGTCATCTGCAAACTTGGGTATACAACTCTATTCATTCATCCAAGTCATTAATAAATATGGTGAAAAACTGAGGTTCCAGTACAGATCCCTGGGAAACACCAGTTGTCACATTCCACCAATCAGAGAATGTTCCCTTTATCCATACTCTGTCTCTTACTTCCTAACCAATTACTGACCCATATCATAAGGTTACCTCCAATTCCGCACACTCTAAAATTTGCTAATAATCTGTTCTGCAGAACTTTATGGAGGGGTCCTTCCTGGCCTCCTGCCCCATTTGTCTGGGACTTGGCTCGCTGTGCACCCAAGACTTACAAGTCACATTCTTAGTTGTACATTCTAAGCCTGTATTGCACACCTATCATAACATCCATTCCCACGATAAACTTTGCTGAACTATCATGTATAAAAAGTGCAATTTAAAAACACCAAATCTAGAGAACATACTGGAAAGTGTACCTGTATTCACTTGGATCCAAATGGCTAGTATTCCCCTATTGCAAAGTACCGATGAAGTATATTCATGTTATAATAATTTATCAGACAGTGTTGCTATGACCAATGGATAAGTTTACTTGTATATTAACAGAAACATGTTTATTGTAGCCAGTTGAACCACACTGCATAAGAAATAATTTCCATATTTTAAAATATTTTTGTACAATAACAATACAACTCTGACCTAGTTAACATTTAGGATAACTTTGAAATATCTTCTGTTGCATATACAGTATATGAAAAATTACTTCACAAAAGATCATTAGAAATGTCATATTTATATACTAAGAGGTCAAATATTTTTCATCTTGGAGCCTGAGTCTCAGCAGCATGTGCACAGTACACAGTGTCAGGGGAAAGCAAAACTTATCAGTGCTCAAAATCTCAAAACCTGTCCATCTAAGAATTTCAATAATTTTACAAAAATCTGTTTAATCCATTTGAAATTCAGAATGGTAAGCAGACTTTTAAATAAAAGTGTTTCTTGCCACTTATTCCAGGATAGTTGGCTTGACTGTCGTTAAGACAGCCCGCAGTTTAAAGGATCAGGTTAAATTTCCTTGTGATGTTGCTCAAATTTGTGGTGACTTCTTTATTTTCACAATAAAGACTTAGATTTTGCTCTGGGCAGCAAGGCACTGCCTGGTCTTGAGCAACTTCTTTTCCCTATCAGTAACAACTACCAACATGTAAAATATTTCCCCTCTGTCTCTAAAGCTGGAGGTAGGAAGCTAGCATCAAGGGATAGAATGGGGTAACTGGATGCAGAGTGGGAGAGAACAGTGGAACTAATGGTATCTCTTCTAGTTGTCTTTCTTTAAGCAGTTGCAAAAATAAGGCCACCTATGTCAGCCAATCATTTATTTTTCTGTTTTTAAGGATCTGCAGTAGGTTACATGGTATGGCATGGAGTTACACACAGCAGGAAAGTATCAGGTTCAATCCTGACTGGGCTGAGTTAGTTGGTCTCAGCTGGGGCATCAAAATTGGTCTTAGCATCCTCAAGCTGAGGAAAATCAGCAGGGTTCCTGCTCCTAACTGCTGTTTGGTGGGATCTGCTGGAAAGTAGACATTGTTTGAAGATCGGATAGGACCAGCAGTGATGGTAAATACCCCATTAACAAATGAAGAGCAGACAATTTTGTGAGGTGCTGGAAGGGTCTGCAGTGGACCCGTGGAACCATACTTCAGCAGGAGTCATCACCATCAGGAGCAGAGATGCAAGGTGAAAAAATCAAATGGATAATAAAACTCTACTCTTGGCTGAAATTCTGTTTTTAATGAAGACTCTAGTCCTGTGTTCCAACCAGGCAGTATGAAAAATATTTCAGCCTTTACTACTTGGGCCCCATTTACCACTTCATAGTGATAGTAGACAAAAATATCACCCTGCAGACATTACATAATCTAATCTGTTAGTTCCAAACAGTAATGGGAAATCATGAAAATACGAGATAGAGGACTTACTACTACCACCAATGCTAAATCCAGGTCATTGTTTCTTCGTCATCTAGACCACTTCTTTGAAATTATGAAAACATTATGAAAATTATGGCTCACAGCATATGCCATTTTCTTTACCTTGAATTTTACTGAGACATTGGCTCCCAATCTCCCCAAAGCCTCAAATTTAAAATTCTCATCCTCATGTTTAAATCTCTCCATGACCTCATTCGTCCCTATCTCTGTAACCTCCTCCGTCCATACTACCTCCTTTCCCTGAACTCTCCATTCCTCTGACTCTGCACTCTTCTGCATCTCCCCGTCCACCCTCTTTGAGCCACTATTGGTAGCTGTGCCTTTAGCTGTCTAGGTCCAATATTCTGGAATTCCTTTCCTAACCCCTCCCTCTCCACTTCCCTTTCCCCATTTAGGACACTCTTTAAATCCCACTTCTTTGACCAAGCTTTTGGACACCCCTCCTAATATTTCCTTCTTTGGCTTGGTGTCCATTTTTTGAATATGCCTCTGTGAAGCGTTTTGGAACTTGTTTCTATGTTAAAGGTGCTATATAAGTGCAAGTTTTGTTGAATTCACCACTGTTAATGAACAGACATATCTGCCTTGCCAACTGAAAATTTCTCACAGTAATGCCACTTTAAATGCAATAGACTTACAACTGTCTTCTCCCACTCTGAATCCTAAGGAGGCTGAGATTTTGAAAACCCTGTGACAATTCTTGAGCCTTAGAGTTTTTTTACTTACTGTTAAGATTACAAATAGATTAGTGTCTTTTAGTGTACAGTGCAATTCTCCCAGTATATATTTAGATGAGGACACTTGAGTTTATTGAAGATGATGATTAATTCTCTGTTAAATTTTGAAATGTCCCCTATGTGGACAAAAGTTACTTCACGAAGGTTCAAGGCATCATATCAGTTTCCTCAGCAGCCACTGGAAAGTTGTTGATCTTTCCTGAATTCCTCACTGGTCAGGTTTGGATAGCTGAAGATAAGTTTTGGCTGCACTGGCTGGTCTTGACTGTTCCCTTTTGGTTTACATTTACTTTTTATTGCTGTCCACGCAACGGGACAGTCCCTTAACATCACAGCACGATCAGCTTTAATTGAAAACAGCGAGAAGATCTGCGGCACAGGGAGACTGAATACCTATTTATGGGAGTTCTCAATCGAAAATAAGTTGTCTTTGGCCATATCTGTAATTCAATGCAACAGACTCAGGCTCTTGGATGGAATATTCTGTCTTGAGCGGTTCACCTATTTATAGTAATATATGCAGCTCCGGCAATGTAGGTTTGCTGATAATATTTTATTGGAGAGTTTTCTATTGTTAAACCTGTATGTATCACTGTCTGTAAAACATATCACTCTGATATTTTAATATATTTGACTCTTTAACTTTAATATGAGTAGCAACTTTATGAAACTACTGTGTCACTGATTAGGCTTTATACTTTTGTAAATAAGATAACGAAGGAAAACATAAATAAGGATAATGATTAAGAAGCATCAATAAGTACTGAGTCTGAATTACAAAATATGTGCAGACAGCCAATAGGTGCCACCATTCACCCGCTGAATACACGAGAACGCAGTACGGTTAGCACCACGAACACAGCAGCACGTTGCAGGATTAACATAAACATTGATCTGTGGGGAGAAAAGAACCCATTCAACAAAAAATGAATATTAATATTCAGATTATATCTCAATTGTGATCCTCAGTTTTAGTCCAGAGACCAGAAGTGAAAGTCTTATTCCTGGTAATGGTAATGTGTAAGTATTGCAAGTTTGTACAAATGTTGCAGTATGACATTTCTTCGCCAAGGGGCATGATTGTTCCAGTAATTGTTATGGATAAGTCGACTCATTATGATGAATTTTGATTTGCAGGAGCCAGGCCTTAAAACTGGCTTGCAACTTCTGATTCTTCTGACATGTACCATTGGTTCTGTGGACGTTCTTTGACCCAGTGCGACATGTGCCTCTGTAGAATCAAGAACAAAATGATAAATGATAAATAAAGAAGTTGTAATAGGTCTTACCATGGAGTTTTCTGAGTTCATTTTAGCGATTGGCCTTAATATATTGTAAAGTTGTTATTGAGATTCAGCGTAGACAGGTGGGTAGAATGAAACCAGTCTGTAGTGAGAATGCTGAGTCAGAGTGAAAACAAAGGGAATAAGCCTGTTTTTCCTGTTATCCTTGTTCTAAATTACAGATTTCTTCTGTCAAGTACAAGGATACAAAAAAAATTCTTCATTTTTACATTCACAAAATCACAAAATACAAACAAACAGACAAGGGAGACCATACAGCCAATCTTTAATCATTCATTTAAGAAACAACTTACGGTCACAAGTGGATCTTAAGAGTTTAAAGTATTTGCTTCAGCTACCTTGATCACTCTAAATTGACAGTCACCAGTTTTAGCTTGCTTCTATTGTTCTAGCTCACCTTGAAATAACGTTCCAGAGTGACCTTTTCTATACCATTTATTACCAATAGTTTTTGTAAGATTTTCTTTTGGTCTCCTTCTTTCAAGGATGAAGAGCCTTAGAATCATAGAATCCTAGAATCATAGAATGGTTTATAGCACAGAAGGAGGCCATTCAGCCCAACAAGCCCGTGCCTGCTCTTCCCCAGTCTAATCTTATAACTCTATCAGCTGATGTTATGGGTCAGCCTCATGGCTTTTTTCCAATTGAATGTATTCCTTGGGGGTGATTTTCAAATTCTACCTGCTCGTTTCTCACCAGACAAATAGGTGGCTGGCAGAGGAAAATCAAAGGAGAACTTCAACTGCCGCAGGGACACCCAAAACCCTCCTGATGCAATTTTCAGGAGCACTTATAAATGGGCACACAGCATGCCCACCTGTTTTGGGCACGAGGCTATTTAAATATGTAACTGCTCTATTCCATTTGTACAAGGCAATGAGTGACCTAACCAGTAGTCCCTAAAAGATGGCTGCTCCACAAAAGGATTCCAAACCTCTTTTCCTTTTATTTGTGTGGGGCCAGGAGGACCAAGAATACTCCTCCTGACTCCACAACAATACTGCGGCCCACTGCAGGATCTTTCATGCGCACCTCCGGGATTGCCCCCACGGCCCAATTTGCCGGCTGGCTCAGCTAGAAGCTGGCCTAGTTCCTGCCCTCCCACAGCGAGCAAGTTTCAGCATAACACCTGTTGGGCGCCGCAACTTGCGTTCAAACGAGACCCAACCTTGAGAAAGATTCGGACCTCCTGACACTGGCTTTAGGCAGGCAGCGGGGCAGCTTTGCCAACTTCACGCCCATTTTGGGTGGAAATTGTAAATCCCCCTTGTGTCTTGGTGACTAAAATCGGGCACAGCATTCAAGGTATCGTCTGAGCATTGTACAGTTTAAGCAGGAGACCCTCTGCCATATAACGGTAATTTTACAAGTTCATGTTCCTTGCAGGGAGCCTATTAGAGCATATTAGAAATTTAGGCAAGCTTTGGCCATGAGTTTTTGACCATTAATATTACAGAATCATTGGCAGCAAGCATCTGAATTTCCCATATGTACTGTTGCAGGCAAGACTTCCTGTTAGCAATTCAGACTTGTAAAATTATCCCTATTATGTACTGATTAGGAATATTCTATTTGATTCTTAAGACATTTTTGTACCAATGATTCCACATGTTAAGTGCTAAGTCTACTGTGACCCCAAATCCTTTCAACTGTACCTCTAGCTACTGCTATGCAATACACGGTGCATTTTTCCTTCCAAATTGCGGTACCCCTACACTTGTCTGTCGTACATTACATCTGCTACTGTGGCTTAAGAACAGGATGTGGGTGAAACAACCATAACATGGACAGAGGTCTTAGGAAATATGCCTGGTAGTTGCTGGGAGCACACCAACAAAAAACTTGGAAAGAATTTTATTGGTAAATGGGCATATCAGATTTGTTAGAACTTAATGCATGCATTAGCTGTCCTGATTAAGGCAAGAGTGGTTAGCTCTGTACTTAAACTTGTGCGTAGCAGGTATTGAGTTTCATGTGAAAACTGTCTGGAACAGAGTTCTACAAACAGAAGAAGCATTGTATGAAGCTTCACTGTTGGTATTCTGTATGGACTTTTTGAATTGATGAAGAAGATTGAAGTGCAGCTGCAGCAGTTTATTTGCTTCTGGCATAAACATGGAGATCTGGCATAAGTGCAAGCAACTCGTATGGTGCTGCTCCAGTCATGATCTTATAGAGAACTGATTGTGTGGCCACATTACTTCAACAGTGTAGAGGGTAGACTCTGAAAGGAGTAGGCAACAGCTTTACTAGTCTGCAAGACTTTGAACCATACTAATCTAAGAGCTAGACATGGAGTTTCTCTGCAATCTGCCAAACAGAACCCTAGTACACCATCACTGACAGAGTATAGGCTTTGTACAACATTGAGGTTGCCAGCAGTGACAAGTAGGACTGAACAAATTGGTCTGAAGCCATTTTATTGAACAATCTAGGCTAACAAAATAAGAGTTGCTCTACATACAAACACAAAAATCTTGCTGGCAAATCTATTGAATTATCAATACTTAGATGAGAAGGTTTATCAACATTTTCACAAGGATAGTCAAATTCTGCATTGTAGGAACTTGTTTTGATTGGGTAACAATCTTCCGTGGAAAGGAAGATGCACTTGCGAGTGAGTAAGATCAAAGGTTTGGAAGAGAGTGAGCTTTCCAAATTCAGTCACATTAACATTTGTTAAACTGCTTTGTAATATAAGGTAAATTTGTCAGTACACAACATGCAATATTTTCTCAATAGATGGCCCCCATCTTAAACACTGGACAATGAAAGCATTGCATTTATACCCTGGCTGTAATAACTAAAACCTGATCTCATCAGTAAGGTTTAGTGCTTAGTAACGAAGCAACCAATGAAGCCAATTTGCTGATATTGTTATGGATTGTATGGTGACTCCAAACCTTAGATTCAGATTAAAAATCGATTTTGTAGTGCAGCTCCTGTTGTTTTTGTGATATTGACACTGAGCTGAAAATCCGCAGTGGGTACACCCAGCTTGGGTGCGCCCATCTAGGATCTCAGGAGCTGACCCCGCCAAAGTTCGTAGGATCAGGGCAAGTCCTGTAATTACCCGTGGATATTACCATACAAATGATAGGTACCCACACTAATAATGCTAGCATTAAGTGGGAGGGGGAGAAGAGTGCTACTCTAAGTGCCACTACAAACTGGCAGAGTTGGAGGAGGAGAGAGCGTCTCTGTGAAAGGGTGGCCAATTGGATGGGGTACAGTGTCTCTGTGAATTGGGTCCAGAGGGGTTAGAGTATATGACTGTTGAGGTAATTTTTGGGAAAGTGATAGTCTTGTTGGTGTCTTGAAAATGTCACTTAGATTTTTAATTTTACAAAAAGGAAAAACAATCAATTGCGAAGTATAAAATGAATTAACCAAAATGCATAAAAATTCTGTATATCCCAGACCTCAATTCCCCTCTAGTAACGCAGCATCAGTTTTGTCCTTCTGACATTTGTATTTCCCCCGTCAGCACCTCATGTACATTTCCTGTATTTATGTTCCTCCAATGCAAGTAAAGGAATGTTGGGTATACCTGTAGCTTAAGTTACAAAGCCCCCACCTAACTACTTGTTTTCACCTGTCAGAGCCTTACAAGCAGGATCATTTTCAAGTCAGTTTTTTGATGCCTGTGCCAACTTTTTTGAAGCTGTTGGGTCAGCTTTTGCTAGTTTTCTAGGTTGGTACATATCTATCTCAAGTATTGGACAACATCTCAAAGTGCTTTATAGGGGCGAGGAACACAGGACAGATAAAACAAGGAAAAAAGGGAAAGAGAAAAAGCTGGGATGGGAAAGTAAGCAAAAAGTTAAAGAGAAGGGATTTTAAGAGGCTTTTTGCAAGCAGGGAGGGAGCTGCAGAGGGATCTATAGCAGATGTTCCAGAGGGGAGTGTTCTAAACTGGATAGCCAGGTGGTGAAGGATAGACTACTAGAGCCTAGTCTTCAGTTACTTCAAGCCTTTATTCACAGAAATCCACATTACTACCCCCACACCCTAGATCATCTCTCTTATAAATGGATACAAGAGAGTTCCTATTTGATACACACCACCTGAATACAATTAACACTAACTGATATAAATCACATGGATACAATTAACAGGAAGAAGCATAGCAGTTGAAAGAACAACCATCGAAGTTGGGCTGAGGAACAAGGGCCTGGATATTAATTCGGAGCCGGGAAGAGGGTGGGTGGAGGATTTTTGGATGGGAAACCTGGAAGTAAGGGTTCCCCGCACTTTGTGATGATTTTGACCTTAGGACGTCTTTAACATTTTTTCAACAGGTTTTGCGCCCGGCAGCCAGCCAGATTGACAAGCAGGCTGGCTGACGGGCGGGAAAGCAGCCGGAAAGAGATCGGAGTCTTCAGGGTTTGTATGGGGAAGGTCAGGGAGACAGCAGAGTCTCCGGGGTTTGGGGAGGAGTGGGGGGGAATGATGATAACGGGGAGGAATTGGGGAAGTCAGCAAGGTGTTTAAAAAGTAAGCTTGGTGAGCTGCGGGGAAGCACTCCTGCTCCTCCTGGCCCACAAGCAGTGCAATAAAGGTACTTACCTCATGGATCTGGCCCTTCACTAGCAAGATTCATGAGCCCTGAGAAACCTGTGATGGAGGCGTAAATTTGGAGATCTCTTAAATTCAATTTAAAATCACCTACTAATGTCTCATAATGAGGTAAACTGCTCCCATAACTACCTGTACTAATAATGGAGCCACCTCCGGCAAATAGGTGCGCCTCCATTAAACCCAAAAGTGGGTGCGCTTGAGAAATCTATTATTTTAACTACCCACCCACCCCCAATCCACTCGTTCTTGGGGTATAAAATTCTCCCCAAGGAGAGAAGCAGAGGGTCCATGCAGGGACATACACCTGGAGAAGATCTCCGAGGCAGGATGTAGATGGATTTTAAAGTGACCAGGGGGATTTTGAAACAAAAATAAAATAACTTTAGAAAAAAAAGTAGTGTCCAATCTTATTAGCTACATGCCTAAACAACATGTAGTTACAAAGCAAAGATGAACTCAGATGACCTTTGAATTGGAATGCGACCTTTGGACTGGCATAGCCGTAGAAATTGGTATGTGCAGATATTTCTATTTAACCCTTTGTCAGGTGCAAAGTTACACTCCTTCATCATGTGTGTTAGCAGAATGTACTTTTAGTCACATCACCAAGGCTTCCAGTTCATTCAACTCTCAACCTTTTTCTTTGAAGTAAGTATATTTTCTTTCCTCCTCTTGAAGATGCTAACCCTTGCTGGAATTTGGTTTCACTTCGAACCAACAACCCTCCAGTACCTTGCTCATGTGACCAGTTTTCATGTGTGCCTCTGACCAGTGAGTGTTGGCATTTGAATGTGAATCACAGCCGAGCTCACTCCACTTCTCATTCTTACCTCCATACACAGGCAGGAACCAATGGATAGCAATCAGGAGCTGAAGCCTTCCTATCCATGCCGAGGGGAATTAAGGCCTATTGTAGCTGCCTTGTTGCTGCCCCAGCATTGTTTCTTATAATTTTAGTCAAATCTTGTTTGTTTTATTCACCTTTGGACAACTGCAGATGAATTTACTCAACTGGTTGCTGTCATGATCTGCGGACTGGAGACTCTTATGTTTGGATGCTTTTTTATGTGTCAAAGAATGTTCTGATCACATCTGTGATGCTCTACATGATGGGAAGTATTCTGACCGCTGTAGAAAATTCCAGCGGCCATCAAGATCACAATTGGATCACTTTTAATTTCAATAGGACTGGTATCTGTTCTGACTTGCTTTGTATGCTACCAGTTTTGGCTGCTAAGTAACACACAATGTTTAAGCATGCAACAAAACCCACATCAATTGAAAAGGGATGACAGTCTTATCTGATATTAACTTGCCTGAACACTCTGATAGATTTTCTACTTTTGAACTAAATTTGAATTGCTCAATTAAAGGGTTTCAAGCTGGAAACTAGTACTGAACAGAATTCTGAAAATAAATTGTAAAAATGTACAATAAATACCTCTTTGAACTTCAGTGCATTAAACTTTGATGCACAAAATGCCTTTGTTTGCAGTTTTGATTGCACGCAATCACATTATTTGATCCCATTTATATTCATCTCAGGTTTTTGGAACTACACATCAAACTGAGTGGTTTATCTCTTTTTTTCCTTTAAACAAAATTGTTTTCTGATTTACTGACAAGATCAATGGTTATGGCTTACCCAAGCTGCAGTAATTTATGTTCACAGATGAAAAAGCCTGAGATAAAGAGGTAGAGATGAGGAGGGATGTTATAAAAGAGCTGAACACTCAGCAATAATAAGGAAGAAGATTGCAACAAAGATCAAATATGACACCTTTTTCCCAAAGATGGCAACTATTACATTTTCTTGAGTTCTGGATATTTCTACTGATGAGGCGGGTATCTTTTATTAAACATTTAATAAGCATGCTTGTTATTAATCTCTTAGTTGTTATTTTAGCATGCACCTTATAATTTGTAACTAACTTGCAGAAAGTACAATTTTTGTTTCTTGCTGTTGTATTGCTTGGTTATGAGGTTTGAGGGCACTGCTCTCATTAGAGAGAATTTGAGGTTCTTTGAACAAGTTTCTACTGAAACTCCACTCCCTCAACTCCATGTCACCTGCAAAGAAGGTGTGTTGTGTCTGCTGCACTAGAAACTTTTGCAATCTGACTTTTCAGATTCTTATTAAAAGAACAATGGGCTAACCTCTGGGATGTGATTGTGGGTTCACCCAAATATGGTATTACAGGTCAACATGGCTCAAGAGGATCTCAAAAGTATTGACTAGAAGACGCAAACAGCGGCTGTCCCAATAGTTAAATTGTATCAATACCTGAGAGTTCAGATAGAAGCCAATTTTAGCTTGGACACAGTTCTTTTGGGCCACAGTGGAAAGAGGGGGATCGGTGTCTGCCCTTCCTTATCTTTCTTCAGTTACAGTGAAGTCCCAATGCAGGTTAAGCTTGTGGCACATAAGACATGTGCTCAAACAGTTCTTCTTTTATGGTTTGGAATATCACAATGGCTTTCTTCAGTCCATGTGCAAGATCCAGTACATATTATGAGGTGGATGTGTGGCAAAAGGGGAAAACAGTAGCTGCTGGAAGGAACCTGACCTACACAAACATATCACTTTGCACCCTGGCTAATGGTAGGCATTTCTCTTTGCCAAATCCCTTACATGAATTAAATCATTGGTGATGAGCAAATCTGATACAAAGCATTGGACCTGAACATTAAGAACACCAAACTGATGAATCGCTGAGGTTTGGGATGATAGCTGCCAGAAAGTGCTACCTGAAGGCCAGGAATGTGAGCAGGCACATCTATATACAGGGTTCAGTTCCTAACTTGACAGGATGCTGTTGAAAATTGACCATCCTGGCCCATTGATGGGATCTGAAGAGGTAGACCTGTAACTGAGGCTGGGATCACCTGGCTCCAGATAACCATGCAAGCCAATGCCCTAACAGGTAGGGTGGTCATATCTAGACATACAGCAGGAAACGTACCAGTGTTTGTGATGGTAAGCTGTGCAGTTTTAGTTGATTAAGCTGACAACAATACCCCTATGCGCACTTTAAGGGCACCTAATTCTTGCTTCTTGTCAACCTGTGCTTAGGATCTCTGGCTTTGGTAAATTGCATGTGTCCCACGGGGGGAGGTGGGGGGAGAATGTACACTCCATATTAAGCAAACAGAGGCACTTTCTAGCAGTCTGGACAAGAACTTGGAACACTCACTACCAATGAAGGAAAGGTAATCCTTGCTTTGAACCTGTGTTCTTCTCTCTCATCACATGAATTGTTATTTTTTCGTAATCAACCACCCCACCCCCCACACCCCACAAAATCTAACGGTTAATCATTTTAGACTATCTGTTCAAAATGTGCATTTTTGTGACACATTAACTTTTTAAGCTATTTCTCAAGCCTGTGACTATTGGTCTGTAAATTAGTCCTCCAGATGAACTCATTAATATTAATGATATAAAATATATAATTGTTCTTTTAAGATAAAAAAAAAATGTAAAATAGAATTAAAACATTTCTGTGCTGCATAGACTTCTTTTCAGTGAGTACTTTGGAAAATTCAGTTATGCACTTAAGAGGATTGTGTTTTATTATCTCCTGGGGGTTTTTGTAGAGGGGGAGAGAGCAGAGGATTTCTTAAGTTTTTTTTTATTGATTGGTGCAGCAATGGTAGTTGGTGGGAGAAGGTAAAACGATGGTGTCTGGATATTGAGAGTGGTTAGAATGTGGAATTTACTACCACATGGAGTAGTTGAGGCGAATAGCATAGATGCACTGAAGCTAGATAAGTACAGGTGGGAGAAAGGAATAGAAGGATATGCTGAAAGGGTTAGATGAAGTAGGGTGGGAGGAGGCTCGTGTGGAACATAAACATAGACCCGTTGGGCTGAATAGTCTGTTTCTGTGCTGTAAATTCTATGTAATTCCCTAAAGCAGACCATATGATTGTATGTAATATTGTAATAATTCATGAATCTGTCAGTCTCAACTATATAATGTGTGCTCCAGTAAACAGCAAATCAGGATGATGTGAAAATAGTTGTTAGTGAATTCAGATCTCTTGAATGTCTTAAGATGTTGCAGAATGTAAATATGCATGGAGGGTGAAAAATAACCAATGCTAGTGATTCATTCCTTTGTTTCTGTGGAGGGGGTGCCTTCACATTTTAACTTTTTTATTTTTATAGCATAGGTGTGGTAAAATAAACCATTGAACAATTACACAACCAATTCTTTATGGTTTTCTAAGCTAACTGACTTTGGCCTAAGTATTTTCAAATTTTTGTGTCTTTGTTCATGTGGTATAAACAACAAAGTAAAGATAAGAATTGATCATTTTAAGACATTAAGGTCTTGTAAAGATAAACTACACTAGTTTTCGAGTTCGTATCTTTTCTATGCACAACTGCTGTAACCTCAATTCATTGGTTGGCACATCGAATGCTAATAAATCATCAGTCTTGTACGTGAAACTAGTTCTCCTGAGCATATGTTAATTCAGGTGCTTTTTCAGGGTTAGGTTCTTTTAAGATTACACCTCAGAAGGTTGCTACTTATAATTAATTAAAAACTCTGGTGCATACATTTGGTTTTGTTTAGTTTGTGGAAGATTTTGTTTGTGGAAGATTTTGAAACTGTTCCAGGAAGGACATTATTAAGATAACAAAAAAAGTGTACACAGATTGTAAAAACTGGAACTGAGGCAGGATTACAGCAATTTTCTATCCCATTGTATATTAGTTTGTCCTTTCACTAAATTAAAAATGAACAGAAACATAATGGCTTAAGGAAGTCAATAAATATTCTACTGAGCAGCACCCAATGACAGTTTTTTAATGAATTAGCTATATATAAAAAAAAACTTGCATTTATATAGCGCCTTTCATGATTTCAGGACCTCCCAAAGCCCTTTGCAACAAACAAAGTACTTTTGAAGTGTAGTCACTATTGTAATGTATAGGATGCAAGAAACCATTCTCAATTGAATCAGATTTATGTAAAGACAGTATGAGTCCTTCTGAGGGACAAGTATTGTGCTATTTGTAGAATTCTGCTGTTCTAGGTGTCAGCTTTGGCTCAGTGGTAGCACTCTTCCCTTTGAGTCAGAAGGTCATGAGTTTGAGTCCTACTCCAGAGACTTGAGCACATAAACCAGGCTACCACTTCAGTGTAGTACTGAGGGAGTACTGCACTATTTGAGGTGCTGTCTTTTGGATGAGACATTAAACCAAGTGTGTTCTCTCAGATGGATGTCGAAGATCCCATAGCACTATTCAAAGAAGAGCAGGGGAGTTCTCCCAGTCTCCTGGCCAATACTTATCCCTCAATCAACATCACTAAAACAGATTATCTAGTTGTTTACTTCACTGCTGTTTGTGGGACCTTGCTGCGTGCAAATTGGCTGCCGCATTTCCCTACAATAATAGTGACCACACTTCAAAAGTGCTTTATTGGCTGTGAATCGCTTTGGGACATTGGGCGACCATAAAAGGCGCTATATAAGTTCAAGTTGTTTCTTTCTTTTTGTCATGGGAAAATTAAATTATAAAATTTACCCTTTTTTCAGAAGAGAAGAGGAGGGGAGAAAATTAGTAGAAAAAAAACTTCGATATATAAGTATTAATAAACCATGAGAGATCTGATAGTATACAGTGTGAGATGCAGTAATTTGCCATCATTTTAAAAAAAAAACAATTTCTAAACCTGTAACAGTAACCAGTCACTAGACGATGACACATTATGAAAATTCCTAACCCTCTTTTTATTTTCAGTTCCACATCCTCATTGTTTTATTTTGGTTCTGTGCCATCCCTAATGCCAATATGACCTGTCATGTTAGGAAAACATGTTAAAATGACTGGATTTTTCATCTCGTCCACCTGTTGGCTACAAAGTGTCTCAAAAATCATTTCAGATCCACAGCAAGAAATTTAAAATAAGTTCAGACAAGAAGCATCTTTTACAGGAGATTATACCATGGCCGAGAAATGCTCCAGCCAATGAAAATCACCAAACCAGGTCTATGGGTCTATATTTCTGCCCAATTCAGTACAAAATAGGTATGAAATATTTGGTTGGCATTCACGAGATGTTAAGCCATTTATACATGTAATCAGAAATGATATAAATTTGAAATTCTGCTTTGTAGGAACTCATTATTTAATTTTACTTACATTATATTGAGGTATATCGATTGCTTTTAGTTCATTTACTTGATGCACTCTGTCCTCTAGAAATCTGTCTTGGCACCTTTTGAGCAGACTCACCTGAATAGGGTGTGCCGGCCAGTGCATGTACTGCTCTCGACCTCTGCTCTGTGTACGTGGACCACGTCTGTCCAGTGAGTGAGGCCGTCCATTCCTCTGTCTGGTTCGCTCGTGCCATGATTGTAGCTCCTCTGATACGACTTCCCTTAGCAAGCCCCTGTTAGGGTATTCTTTTAGAGAGGGAGTCCGTACGATCCTGCAGTGGGATGGAGTAATTCGCTGCACGGTCAGTGAATTTTTCTCATCACTGTATTGGCACTCTCTGTACAGTGGAGGGTTTAAGTATTGCACAGTGGTATATTGTCGATTTGGGTCATTTTCCCACATATGGCCCGCTGCATTTCCCTCTGTGCGCTCAACTGCTCTGTAATGGGAGAAAGACTGGCTTGGATTACACTGGTAAAGTCCAGTACCGTGTAATATGGGTGTTCCCGTGTTTGCAGATGAATTGTACATTTGCCAATGTCTGGCTGCTGCTGCATTATATTCAAGAGGTGATGGAATATATGTTGGAGTTGAGGTTCCAGAGCTATTAGACTCTGAGCTGGCATATCCGCTCAATGGGTATGGCATCACGTGTAAGCTATCATTAGCTTTATTTCCAGCAGCACGATAATCTGGCACAATTACTGTATAATTTGCGGGTCTTCTCTGGGGAAACAGGCTGCGGCCTCTTTGATCAGGCGGTGCTGGGAAAGGGCTCACATCCAAATATCTGTTTGGCATCAAGAAAGGTAAAAAGAGTTAGATCTATTAACTTCACATTGACCTTAACAAAATACTCATCTATCATCTGTCTATAAACACAAAACCATTGACTTCAGATTAAGGACACTATAGGAGTAAATTGTTAGCCCATGTCTTACAGAAGTGTCTGTGTCTGTGTTGTAATGCTGCAGCCCAAGTCTGAAGGTGCTACTGTACATTCAAGATAACAACTATAACTCAATGCAAAAGTTTATCTTTTTAATCAAAACCCAAGACCATTTTTATATATAAATAGAAGAAAGCTTGGAACTGGATGGCTGTGAAACTTATTTGTTCCACAGACCACACATAATCTACGCCACTCACTTAATTTATTGAGTGAAAATTTTGCATAATTTCTCAGTGACCCTCAAATGTAATCAGCCTAACCCCAGAATATTTACCTGTCCCCATTATTCAACCCTGGTTGGTACTTTTGTAAAGCTCATTCCCCTTGTTCCCAGCAGGGCAGGAATTATTGTGTTTCATGAAGTTTTTGATTATCTTTCTCCATACTCATTCCTGACATTGGTTAGAGTTATCATGTTGGAAATCAAACGGACACAGACGCTCGATCCAAAAATACCATAAAGACTCCATGCCCCGAAATTCTGGGGTCCCTGCTGCCCTGCTGGAAATGTGCCACTGTCACCAACTGCTGAAGATGTCAGCCCAGTCCCAAATCCCGG
This sequence comes from Heptranchias perlo, assembly GCF_035084215.1. NCBI lineage: Eukaryota > Metazoa > Chordata > Chondrichthyes > Hexanchiformes > Hexanchidae > Heptranchias > Heptranchias perlo. The sequence goes on from NC_090351.1 coordinate 21,333,756, forward strand.
GGATGAAGTCATTCTAACATTTGAGGTGGGCAGTACATGGATAAAGAGGCGCAACAGAACCACCCGCCTTGAAGTGGAAAATCAAAGCGGCACCCTGCTGACCCGACTGAGGGAGCCAAAAGGACCTTAAAAGGATAAAACGCTGAGTCAATATTTTTTAATCTTTGCAGAAAATGAAATCAGTTCTGGTGTTCTAAGGTAAGCGATACTCTTTGGGATTGGTTATGTTTCATTGTTTGCTTAATGAAATGTCTAGGGCTCATACAGAGCCCCCACCTGCTCTGAGCAGGCATGGTTTCCGGTGAGTTTAAGGATGGTGCAATGAGTGGAATTCTTGGGGTAACGGGAAAATACCCTGACACAGCCACATGGCTGGCAGCAGGCTTGGGGAATGGATGGAAGACATGACCGTCTGCCCAGAGCGCAATATGGGCCAGGGTATAAACTGATTAGAAACCTGGTGAATCTCCTTACCCAGTGAGTGATCTTCTACACTTTACCACCACAGGAATTTTGCCTCCTCTATCTTGTTAGCTGTTATTCTTCAGCACAGTTGTCGACCGGAATAATATATTTCTGTCTTAGTATATCCAAATATATAATATGTTTTGAGATCTGTCTGCCACATATCAGCTATCACACTGCAAATTTCTATGCCACACTTTTAAAGTAAAAGATTTTTTTTAAAATGTCGTGTCTTTTTTTTCCTGATCTCTGAAAATAAAACTATTAAGTGGCTTAGTCGCTATAGGAACAGAATGTTAGACTCCCATCAAATAGTCCAGGTGTTTGTCTCACAATTAACTGCTACCCTTGATGTGGCTGAGTTTAGCTGATTCTGGTATTTCCACTGTGCTATAATAAATGCTGCAGGAGTATAATAACTGGGCTGTTACTACATTTTTTAATCTCTCTGCAAATTCCAATTACATACTTATATAAAAAAAGTTTTGAGTCCATCACACTACCTTGGGGAAGAGCCAGGGTCAACAAACAGCTTAAAAGGGATTCACCTCCATTTGATCTTAGGAGGGCACAGGAATCAGACCATTAAGCTTTAAAAGGACACACAGCTGCACCATTATCGGCAGAATAATACATTGTGCTTTGCATGGTACAATGCTCATATTCTTGTAAAACAGTGTAGTCACCATGACCAACACCGTTGTGTCTGTGTGTGTCCCCAACCACCTCCCAGTAATCGTCTATCTGTCCAGTAAAGATCACTAGTTTTAAAGCCAATGGTTTCCCCAAATTTACTTCTAAAAATCCATCATTTGTTTTGTCCCATTTTTAGGCTTCCCATTCCTTGTAGGCTGTGATATCAATTTACGCACAGCCCACCCAATTCCTAGTGAGTGCAGAACCATTACTCTAAATGGGTTATAACTTCTACAAATTAGCAATCCCTTCAGAGAGGCCATAAGAGTGGCTGACATAGGAAATGGGGGGGGGGGGGGGAAATCACACTAATGAGTTGGTGGGGGAGGGGGAGGCTTTATTGAGATCAGGGTTAGGACAGAGTAGAGGAAGTGTGACTTTGCATCTCACTGTACTATGCCTGACCTGGAAGTATTTGGTGCTAATAAGTCTATTCTCCCAGGACTGACATCCATCTCCTTGATTAGCACAATAAAATCACCCAGAAAAAAAATATAAGAATAAAGAATAGTGTCCAATGCAAGACTGTAATTGACTGTCAGGATCCTGGTGCTGTTTATGTGGTGTCAATGGAAACTCAAAATATAAGTAATGCTTTACATCACACTGTTAACTAAATATATATTCAAAGTTTTTAACTCCTAGGCTCAAGAATATTGAAGTTTAATTGCTTTGGGACATTTTGGTTTTAATATGTTGGACTATTTGTTAATACTTGATGCAAATGTTGAGAGTTTTAAATGAATCCCCTAATTGACAGATGGTGGTGCTTGATGTATTTTATGGGTTGTCTGAAGTTCTTTTGTTGTGGTGTAAATTGGATGTCTGAACCTGGCTAGTTTGATGTTGCATGTCTAAGGTAATCTGTAGGTATTCAGAGTTGGATCAAATTTCACACATAAGCATTTTGCACAAGAGGGCTTAAACACACACACACACACACACACACACACACACACACACACGATTTGCTGGCAAATCATTCGATATTTATCCCGCAGATGAGTTATGTGGCTCCTACTCCGAGTTTTACAATATACTTGCATGTAGTGTTTAGTCAGATTAGAACTGATTCTCGTTATTAGATCAAATATAATAACATTTATCTCTTTCCTTCCTACCTCATTGTTTGATGGTGGCTCCGTCCTCGCAGTTCTGGGGTTGATGGTGCACTTGCTGAGTTTTGATTCTGATAAGGACTGTTCCTCATTGCAAAAAACTGAAAAGGTGGAAGATCACCCAGTACAGAATCCGATGGAGTCACTGCTGGACTGCTGAAAAGTTTAGAAAAAAAAATTGACAATGGAAAAATACAGGTACCTCTTAAATGTTAAATTGCATAAATTCTTCGACAAGCGTTGGGGAATTTTTTGTCAATGGACCATCATAAAGGGGGATATAAAGGGGAAAAATAGAATATACACAATGCCTGAACTGCCAAACTTTCATGGGTTTAGTAATACACCCAGCTTCATTTAAGATAATACTGGACATTTACAGTATTGCATTCTACCAAAAATAATCTGAAGTTTATTGCACTAATATCATTTGTGATTATTACTAAGTCACTTATAAATATCACACATTTAAACTTTTTCAGATTCCTACATTTCCCAACAAATTTATATCAATATTATCTTATTTATATTTTTCTTTGTCTAATTTTCTTTTAATAAAAATAATGAAGGGCTTAACATGACTCAAACTTTAATTAGCTCTCTTCTAATGGTTCAGTGCTTTGAGAAGAGGCCTAAATTGTGAATACATCAAGCCCTCATTATGTTAGAACCAATGTAAGGAGTTGCACAACACCAGGTTATAGTCCAACAGCTTTATTTGAAATCACAAGCTTTCGGAGCTTTGCTCCTTCGTCAGGTGAGTGACGAAGGAGCAAAGCTCCGAAAGCTTGTGATTTCAAATAAAGCTGTTGGACTATAACCTGGTGTTGTGCAACTCCTTACATTTGTCCACCCCAGTCCATCACTGGCATCTCCACATCTATGTTAGAACATTCACACCATAGCCTGTAGTACCAAACACTGGGTGTGAAAATCCTAGAACAAAAGAGCCAAATTGCTCTGATTAGGTTGTTCTGCTTTCAGTAAGACCCATGAAGTAGGAGGCTTGACACTGCAACAGCACTGTGACAGATCCAGCCGAACAGCAGGATCCAGCAAAACAAATGTGTATCATGAAACCACAATGTGTATTCAAACCTATTTACATTCTGCCATGTGTCCAACCCTCCACCCGCCCCCCGCCCCCCCCCCCCATAGACTGGTAGGTTCAAGCAGGTAAGTAGATTGAACATGTGTGAGTAAATGAAACAGACTGTATGCCCTAGTCCTTTGAAACTTGAAGCACCACTGCACATGTGTAATCATGTACACACTATTATTATGAGTTTGAGGAAAACAGTGTAACCCAGACAGCAGGAGTAAGATGGCATTTAATGTATCCCAGTTTTGCCAAAACTAGAAATATGAGGGAATAAACCAGGTAAACAGATACCTGTGGTTGACATCTGATAACCTCTCTTTCTCACCAGAACACTTTTTTTAAACTGCAAACATGTTGGCTTATCAAGTGAAAAGAATGAAGGCAACACTTTTTGTGAAAAACTACAGACGTCTCATTGTAACAGTTTCTCTGGTCATGGCTGAAGTGCCTTTATAGTCAGAAGAGGAACTCGGACCACGATAAGATGAACACCTGATGTGAACTGATTACAATAGATGAGGTTTACTGCCTGGTAGAACCTGTGTTTAAAAATTAGGAAGTCAGATGGAAGTTTGTCACCCAAAAAGTAATATTTACAGAATAAGTTACCAGGTAAACCCATTGATGGAGAATTTAAAAGGGTTCAGGAGACAATTGGATTTACTTCCGGAGAGAGAGAAGGAAGTGAGGGAAATGGTGAGAAGGTGGGTGAGGGAAATGGTGAGAAGGTGGGTAAGGGAAAAGGACTTATTTGGACCTAATGGGCCAGATTTTGCTGTGAGCAGCTAACGAACTCCGTCAGTCATTCGTTGACTTGCATTTGCCCATAGACTTTTTATGGGGTTTTGCACAGCAAGTTACTGTAAATTAGAGATCCAAACACTGTGTCGCCCTCTACAGAGCATCTCAGACCAGTGTGAACAGGGCAAGCAGCTATGTATCTCCTTAACAAATCAGATTGATGAATCGTTAATGAGCAGCATAGAGTCTGAACCAGGAAGTGTTACATTGGGGTCGATTTTGCAACGGTGGTGCGATCGCATGTTGATTGCTGGGTTTCGCGCCCAGCAGTCAGCTTGATTGACAGGAGCTGCAACGCTGGGGGTGGGGGTGGGAGGGGCGGGAGGAAGAGAAAGAAAGAGCGCGCGACATCATCCGGCGCTGGAATGGAAGATCCGGGGTGGGGGGGAGGGGCGAGAGGGGAAGATCAGGATGACAGAAGAGGAGTGAAGAGGGGGCGATCGGAGAGGGAGACATCGGACATCGGAGCAGGGTGCAAAGGTTGGTTGATTTTTGTGTTTTTACTTCCTTCTATGGTTTTTTATTTAATTTATTTAGTTTCTTTTTCCCTGATCCGGCCCTTCACGCCTGTGAATCAGAAGCAGTGGGCAAGCCGCCCAGGTAAGTTAAAAATCGTTACAATCACTTAATCTGTCACAAGTAAAGTGCCGTAAGTACCTCAATGAGGTACATTTGGCTCTTTAACTGTCATTCCGCCAGCTTTAATTGCCGGCGGGACTTCTGGTTTCAGGTCGCCCGCGCGCACACACAGGTGGGTCCCTGAGAAACCTGGAAGTCGGCGGGTTAGAGCCGGCTTCCGAACCCGAACGGGATTTCCGCGATTTTCAGAACCCCCACACCCCCAACGCACCCGCAATTGCCCCCTAAAATTGAGCCCTTTGAAACTACAGCACAGAAACAGGCCATTCAGCCCAACTGGTCTATGCCGGTGTTTATGCTCCACACGAGCCTCCTCCCTTCCTATTTAATCTAACCCTATCAGCATACCCTTTGATTCCTTTTTCCCTCATGTGCTTATCTAGTTTCCCCTTAAATGCATCTATGCTATTTGCTTCAACTACTCCTTGTGGTAGCGGGTTCCACATTCTTACCACTCTTTGGGTAAAGATGTTTCTCCTGAATTTCCTGTTGGATTTATTGGTGACTATTTTATATTTATGATCTCTAGTCTTGGACTCCCCCACAATTGGAAACATTTTTTCTACATCTACCCTATCAAACGCTTTCATTATCTTAAAGACCTCTATCAGGTCACCCCTTAGCATTCTCTTTTTGAGAGAGAAGAGCTCCAGCCTGTTCAACCTTTCCTGATAATTATGTCCTCTCAGTTCTGGTATCATCCTTGTGAATCTTTTTTGAATCCTCTGCAATGCATCTATATCCTTTCTATAATATGGAGACCAGAACTGTACACAGTACTCCCAAGTGTGGTATAACCAAGGTTCCATAAAAGTTTAACATGACTTCTCGGCTTTTCAATTCTATCCCTCTAGAAATGAAACCCAGTGCGTGATTTGCCTTTTTTATGGCCTTATTAACCTGTAACACTACTTTTAGTGATATGTGTATCTGTATCCCTAGATCGCTTTGCTCCTCTATCCCATTTAGACTCTTATTGGGATAGTATGAATTAGAAAAATGTCAAATCAGGTACAGAAAGCAAAATAAAGAGAGGGAAAAAAAGATAGGATTAAGCGAGAGTGATAAAAGAGACAGAAAGATAAAAGTAAAAAAAATGTATTTAAATTTCTTTTTTAAATCTCCAATAACAATTAGAAGCTGAATTAATGAGACTCTGCACTTGTAAGAGTTCATTTTCAGTGCCAAAGAGCTTGTTTGGCAGTAAGTAAGACTTACCATGCCGTTAAAAGGGTACTTAGACTGGAATGGACAAGCCCTAACATTTTGTGGTGAATTTAGTCTGTCTAATACGTCAGTACAGGCGTTTCATGCTGTTCAAAACATTTGAATAGGGAGCTAGATGGCGAGATGCCATTTTCATGCAGCTTATGGAGCGGCAGCACATCTCAGACAGCAGCTTCCAGATTTTCACGTTTAACTGCGCATGTGTGTTCGCTGGCAATTGTTAGGAAAATCGTACAATAGCAATGCCAATCAGAAATTAAATAAGGAATTGTACAGAAAAATAATTACCAAGTACCTGCCAAAGTAAAGCCATTACCTTTGCACAGTTCCTGCTGGTTAGATTAATTTCAATTATACACCAGCTAAACTGGCTCCAGAGTCTAATTCCATAATCATTCCACTTTCCAGTGCATAATCCACAAGAATGTCACATATATTTCAGTTCACTCACAGATTCTACCAGAAAACCATATCTATAGAAAAACCTGACATTGGCAACTCAAACAGAAACTAACAACATGTGCAGGTTTCTGTTTTGGTTAATCCTGGGGGGGAATTTTAAGCCCCAAGAACGGGTGGGTTGGGGGCGGGCGGGTCATTAAAATAATTGATTTTTCGAGTACGACTGCAGCTCGGTTCCAATGCGCCCACTTCCAGTTTTACCGGCATTTGGATGCGTGCGAGTAATTAGTTTAGGCGGGCAGGTGGTTATCACAGCAATTAATGTCCTTATGAGACGCTAGTGAGGTCTTTTTAAATTGAATTTTACTGACCTTTAAATTTGATGCCTCCAGTGTGGGTTTCCCAGAGCTCGTGCATCTCGCCAGTGAAAAGGGCCAGATCATGAGGTAAGTACCTTTTATTGCACTGCTTGTGGGCCAGGAGGAGCAGGGGTGCTTCCTCCAGGCCCAACAAGCTTACCGGCCACGATCGGACCCCCACAGTCGGCTGTCTCCACCCCGCCCCCCCATGTCCGAGACCCCTCGCTGCCCGAGACCCTCCTCGATGTCAGAGACCTGCCCCCCGATTTCCGACTGCTCACCTCCCAATCGATGGCCCCCAAAAATCCGGATCTCTCCCCGACCTCCCTCATACAAACCCCGAAGACTCTGACCTCTCCCCGGCTCCTTTCCCTCCTGACAGGCAGTGAGCCTGTCAATCTGGCCGGCTGCCGGGCGCGATACCCGGAAGTAAAATTCCTATACTTCAATTAAGTTACAATCGCAGATTCCGATCCGCCAACTTCACTTCGGGGTTTCACGTCAGTTGCTGTCTGATTTGCGCTGTTAGCCTGTTCCTGAAAATTCTTACGCTTATAAATGTTCCTTTGTACCAGACCGTACTGTACAGATTCTGTCAGATTGTTTGCTAATGATTATGGGGTGGAATTTCCACTGGGGTTCCTCCATTTCCCATCACAACCTCGACAGAAGCTAGGTGGAAAACCTGGAGAAATGATGTAAGCAACTGTTTATGCTATTATTTCTGAGGTTCTCACCGATCCTCTGCCGAAGTCATGGTGGGAAATCCGGAGAACTCCCACAAAAATGTATGTTTTCTACTGAAGGAAAATAATCTATACATACAGTATATTACTGCAAGTTCTGATGCGAATATTGGAATGAGCAGAGGATTGTCAAAAAAAAAATAGTAAGAGTTACAAATCTATTGGATCGGTGTTTGAGTACACAATAATCTCAAACTGGAGGTTGAAATCATTAACCAGATTTAGATGCTGTGCTGTCACATGATTTGTTAGGAAAATTGTACAATAGCAACGCTAATCAGAAATGAAATAAGGAAATGTACAGAAAAATAATTATCAAGTACCTGCCAAAGTAAAGCCATTATTTTTGCACAGTCCATGCTGCTTAGATTAATTTCAATTATACACCAGCTAAACTGGCTCCAGGATTTAATTCCATAATCACTCCACTTTCCAGTGCATAATCCACAAGAGTGTCACATATATTGCAGTTTACTCACAGATTCTTCCAGGATGCATGATTACATGATATGCTGTCAAAGCATGCAAAACTGGTTCACAGCTATAGAAAAAACAGACATTGGCAACTCAAACAGAAACTAACAACTTGTGCAGATTTCCGTTTTGGTTAATGGCGGGGGCTGGTGGCTCGTTAAAATAATGGATTTTCCAAGTGCGACCGCTACCTGGCTCCAATGCACCACTTCCGGGTTTAACGGAGGCATGTTTGGATGCGTGTGAGTTGCCTACTTGCCAGAGTCGGATCCTTAATTATTTCAGATGGGCGGGTAGTTATCGCAGCAATTAATGTCCTTTATAAGATGTTAATGAGGCCTTTTTAAATTGAATTTTACTGACCTTTAAATTAAATGCCTCCGGTGTGGGTTTCCCAGAGCTCGTGAATCTCGCCAGTGAAAAGGAGGCAGGAAGGGCTGGATCATGAGGCCAGTGCCTATTTTGCACTGCTTATGGGCCAGGAGGAGCAGGAGTGTTTCCTCCAGGCCCAACAAGCTTGCCGGCCATGATTGGACCCCTGCGTTCGGCTCGATATCGGAGACCTGTCCCCCAATTTCTGACTGCTCACCTCCCAAACGATGGCCCACTTCTCACCACCACCACCACCCCCCAACCGTGATCGCCCCCCCATATTCAACCCACCAAGAACCTGATCTCTCCCTGACTGCCCCACCCAACCCCCAAAATCCCAATCTCTTCCTGACCTCCCTCATACAAACCCCGAAGATTCTGATGTTCGCCCGGCTGCTTTCCCTCCCTCCCAGCAGCCAGCCTGTCAATCTGGCTGGCTGCCGGGCACGAAACCCGAAAGTAATATTTTTATCCTTCAAGTTGGAATTGCAGATTCTGACCCGCCAACTTCACTTCCGGGATTCACATCCGATAAACTTCCCCCCCGCCCCCCGCCTTTTCCGGCTTCAAGTTAAAATCCAGGCCCTGGTGTCAGACAAATTTGATATGGTTACACTACACAATGGTCTCTTGATTTCTGATTTCCAAGGTGTGTTTAACTGAGGTGTGGGAGGACATTACCATGTTCTGTGGTCTCAATATTGCACAAAAAATGGAAAGGGGGCAACAAATATGAACGAAAATTACTGCTATTTCAAAATATTAGGCTTCAGGAACTAGAATTAAAGTGAATAAACATAAACAGCAGGTAGTTTACACCAAAACTGATCCTCCTTAAGTTTAACAGTGGATGAGTGGAACATGATAGGCATGTTGAAGCTCAACACTTTTGAGGAAATTAATTTAAAGTTTAAGATATTGTACGGCTGTTAATGTCATAAGTGAGCCATCTTATCAAAGTCTTGTGTTGTTTGTGTATGACGCTGAATGGCCTGCATAGCAACAACATTCATGTTCTATACTGCAATACAAACTCTCAACTTATATCATTTCTTCCTTTTTTCAAAAGCTTGCTCAATCTGACATTATATCCAATAACAAATAGCTGGGTTAGTCATGTTAAAATTCCAAGATGATTTAAAATTCCAAGAGTCCCTGTTTGAATTTGAAACAAACCCCTAAAATTTCAAGCTACGAATGTTAAAAGGGAATTATTAAAACTGGCGGATTTCCCATGGTGTTGCTCACAGTGAGTTGGAGAATGTTCTGCTTGTGATCTGTAACATACAATGCAGAATCAGGGCCACAGTGATTGCATTTTTATTACTAAGTATTGTAAGAGTGGTAGTGATATTTTTTGGGCATGAATTGTAAGATTATGTGCCTATTTGCATGGAAACTACAAACCAGTAGTTTTGATTATTATTAAAAGTTTGTTTAACTATGTAGTTAACTTTATTTCTTATCTATTTTTAAATCTCAGGATAAAGTAGAAGATGGTAAAGAAAATGTTCCAAGTTGCAAATAGGTAGGAGGTAGGTTATACGAATTACAGGCAACAGTAGTGGAAAGTTGGTGGTTCATATAGGTTGGTAGTGTTGGGGTTTGGGAGTGGGTGTGGGAACATTGGGAAGTGGTTGTAGAATATGGGAGCACCTCTTGGTGGGGGGGGGGGGGGGGGAGGCATAAGGTATGGATGTTCAGGGTGGGAGAGAAAGAAGGTGGTGAGGATGGTATCTGGTAATTTTAGGAGATTTATTTGTGGTAGGGGGGGATTTATTAACCCCCTTCAATAAATCCACCACTTGCTGCACTGGTCAATCCCACTGCGACTGGAGCCCCTCCTGCCTGGGCCCCTATCCACCACAACCTAACCCCAAGATCCTTCTACAGTGCTATAAACTGAGTTCCCAGTCACTGCTTTTAGCACTGCCAGGGTGGTCTTAAGATTAATTTAAGGAGGTCACAATGGGATGAGGTCAGGACATTGTTGTTGGAACATGGTAGTGGCGGGGGCTCATGGTTGGGTTATGGCAGGTGGCACTCTCGCAGTGGAGAGGTAGTAGCAGCAAGGAGGAGAAAGGGAGCAGGGTTGCGGGCACCCACAACACCACCTATCCGTGAGACACAGCTGCGAGTTCACAGAGGTAAGCAAGCATTGTTACCACCTACCTAGAGACCAAGGTTGGAGAACAGGTAAGTTTAATTGTGACAGAAAATTATAACAGAAAAGCATAGGCAGGCATGATGGAAATAGTGTGACAGAAGGAAGTAATGAAGTGTTACTTGATGTAAGAAATTCCATGGTGTTGTCACTATATATTGGCATATAGAGGTAGAACAAGCTTTATTAACATATTATGCTCTGTATGAATTTAAAACTGAAGCTGGGCAAGGTCCAAAATGGCCATTGCCACAGCCTGTCTAGCTTCAGGGAGATAGCCTTGCCTGGATGGTGTGAACAACACACATTTGTGGATCATTCAATCTAGAAATGGGATTGTTAGATAAAGCATTAAATCATTAATATATATTCCAGGCAGTTTGAAGGCTAATGGAACATTTAAACCTTTTAGCAAAAAAAACTGAACCATGACAGCTTGGGAACCACAGTGCAATCTGGAATGGAACAAAACTGAGAATGAGTGCTGGAGCATGTTACAGACTGTTGATAAGGATGTTGTGACTACATTCACTACTGTCAGGAGTGGTGTGTAGTTTTAAAATATTAGGCCACATACTGTCATTATATCAGTTTGTGTGTTCTGTATGTGTCTGTCTTGTTTAATTTCTGTAAATAAATTAGTTAGTTCATTTGGAATCTTAGCCCAGCTTGAGCGTAGTGTGTTGATATTACCATCTTCCAGAGTGGCTTGGAGAGAAATAATGTGCAGGTGGCACTAGAAGTGTTTTGTCCTGAAGGGTGTAAGGTGTCTCCAGGGACAGTAAACTGCAGAGCTGCAGCCTCTATGCTTCAGGGAACATGAGGTCCATTTACAGGACTGTTGTAAGAGGGAACTGTTGATTAAATAATTAAAAATTACATCACATTTACACATTACAAGAAGAATCTAGAGAAAAAATGTGGACATTTTAGCCATATTGCTAAATCTTTGATGTAGGTTCAGTTTCTGTTCCAACTTTTTTTTTGCACAATCAGATGATGAACTGCATGAGTCAGATTAGGGGCATCCTGTCAACAACCATAATAGAGAGATAATAGGCAACTCAAACGCAAGCATTACCTTGACTTGCTACTTAAAGAGGAGCTTCTTTTCACTTTCTCATATGGTTCATCCAGATTAGACTCCTTCCATGCTGTGTCTGAGACAGGTGATTTTTCATAGTCACTGCATTGATGACAGACTGAAGAAAGTCCTTCCAGAGTTTGGGGTGGGGTCGGCCTGCTGGACTGTAGAGGAGGCAGTGGGGAGCTATTTCTTTGCAACACTCGCGAAGCTGTCAAGAATTCTGTTGATGAATGGTGACTGTGAAGACGAACTTCATCTGTGGAAAGCAAACAATATCATGGATCAAAGCTGTACAAAAAGAATCATTTAGATATTTAACAGGATTGTTTAATTTTGATTAAAGTAAGACATAAAAGAATTGTAAATTTGTTACATAAGAAATTAGGGAGCCTTTTGGCCCAGCGAGCTCACTGTTTTAAAAAGTATCTGTGAAGCTCACTTAAAAATGTTCAATAAAAAGCAAATATAAACATCAAGCTATTGATTATGAATAAACATTAAATAATTTTAAGGTAAATCTGATGTTATTCTTCAGAATACTTTGAACAGAAAAAAACAGCATTTTCTTGTGCAGAAAGTTTGTACAGTTGGTGATATTTGATGTCAAGTCAAATTTACAGAAATTGTGCATTGCAAACCAAAAGGAGTTAAGAGACTTGGGATATCAACTGCCTGCTATACTAAAATTTTGTTTGCCTGGATTATCTGATACCAGCTCACTTACATTATAGAAACAGAACCAAAACATCGCAAAAGAACAACTGTACCCTAAATGATTATATTTATCATAAAATCATAGGAGTATGAATTCAACATCGTTTCACCGGTTTTACAGGCGTGAAATGGACACAAAAATGAGGAATTTAGCAGAGAGGGCCCATTTCAGTAACCGTTTACTAAATTTGTTTAAACTGGTTGGGGCAGGAGTGCCCCTCCTGCCTCCACATTAATACTGCTCTCTCTCTCCTCCCGTTTGCCTCCTTCCTTCATCCCTGGACTTACCTGCAGGCTGAGCCAAAATTCAAAAGGCCCAAACCGGGGCTGTGCCGGGGTGGCCAATTGGCACCTACAGCTTGCCAGTTTTATTCCAACGAGGTCCAAGGACGAATTTAGAATGGTCCTTGGGCCTCTTCTTTCTGGCGTGTCCTCATTGCCACCGCCGGAATCACGCCCAGTTTTGGACACCAACAAATTTAGCTTGGAGCACAGAAGGAGGGCATTTGTCTCATGGAGCCTGTGGTGGGTATCAAAAAGAGCTAAAAGTACAGGCAAGAATTGATCTTCGCTAATTTAATTCAGTCTGTAGTAAATCAATCTATTTATTTGCAAGCTGTGAATGAACATTTTTGGCATGAAATTGATCTTGAGCGATGGAACAAAACAGATGATAACGAATCAACAGCTTGTTTTACACCCCATCGATTTCTTTTCCATTGACTTCAGTGTTTTACGTCACAACCCAAGATCAATTTCAACCCTTTTGTACTCCACAAGTTGAGGACTCACCATCTTCCAAAATGGCAGCATCTGATAGAGAACTGTCATCAGAAGCACTCAATTCTAAAAACAAAAAAGGTTTTGAGAAATGAGATTTTAATGCAAGCAAATCAAGTGTTTACTCTCTACATTTCTATTCAAGCAAAACAATAAGGTCCAGCTGATTATAATTTTGGAAAACAGTAAGTGCTTTATTTCACTTTCAAGTGTTTTTTTCGACTATATTAGGTCCACTAGGATCAATTTCATTAAGAAAGAAATCATGGCCTAGAGATTCACTGATGCCACTTAAAGGCAGGCAACACCTCTTAAATGGGGAGCTGCACTCTGGTGGCAGACACAGCTTTGGAGACCCTGGTCTAGGCTGTCGACAGGTGGAAGGCGCGACCAGAGGAGGCCGAGCCCGCCTACACATCCTGTCTGTCCCCTGTGGAAGAAAACATATTGGCTATCACGGGCAGAGGGAGAGTCATAGCACTGGCGATGCTGGAGGAGATGTCACGCAAGGTTTCATTGCACCTTATCCTCTTTTTTCCCTTCTTATTTCTCTCTCCCTACACACTCTGCGTGACAAACTGCAGTTGCGTTCAGCAACCACTCATTTCTCAAGTAAAACAGCCTTTTTTCTCCCCCATCTCCAATATTTTTATAACTAATAAGCAAAAATGTTCAAAGAAAATGAAAAAAGCACACAGTATTTTGAATGGCCGTATGAATTTCCTCCTGGGTTGCTTGCAGCAGTGTCCAGGAGATTAATCTTTAATTCCTGGAGACTCCAGGGTAATCCTGGAGGGTTGGCAACTCTGGTTGTGCTACTGTGCTTTTGTGGTATGTAACACTTTAAAGATTCCAGCTGGCACAAATGTGGTTGCAGGAAAAGCCTCGTGAAAAAAAAATTGCCACAGGTTTCTGGAAGCACGTAGTTATCAAGCTGAGGGTGAATCTGAACTTCAGAAACTAAAGTAGTTTGGCAAGTTGTAGTTAAGTGATTTGCACCAGTTCATATTTACCACAGATCTTGCAGAAAACAAGAAAAACACATTGGGTCCGATTTTGGTATTTGAATACAAAACTGCTGGGAGACACGCAGGGCGAGACCAACAGCCGCTCGGAGGAGTCGGTGAGGGGCCTGCCCATTTTCTGAGTCACCCTTCATTAGCATGTGATTAGTGAACTGTCCGCATGAAACACGTTCACCAGTTGGGGGAAGGGGAGAATTGGTTGCAGCTCTGTTTAGTGTCTCTTCCTCCCAGAGTGGGATTCATAGAAGCACCTCCATGTTGAAAAGCCCCTTTTACAGTTCAGAGCCTTATAGTAGCAACTAAATAATCCTTTAATAACTTTAAAGGCAAAATACTCACAAACTAGTGCTAGAAAAATGTCTCCAAAAACTCCATGCAGTTTAACTGAGAGCAACTGAGGTTCCCTTTAAATAATGTTTGAGATGGTCACCTCACAACTTTTACCACCCATAGGGAGTAGGTAGTGGCATTAGTCAAGTAGTAAAATCAGGAAATCACATCAGTTCCATAAATACACCACATAACCCTGATTTACATGTATTCATGAGACTCCTGTCTGTTTCAGATGGGAGCTCTGACCACGAGGAACTTTCTCCCCCCACCCCCAAAAAATCAGGACAGTTCTGCAACCAAGGCAAACTGAGTAGTAGGAACTGAGACTTCATTTTCTGCCTGTTACCTTCCTGTTTTTGAGGGCAAATGGAATGTAGAGACGAAAAGTGCTCCCATTAAGTCGAAATGTTATTTATTTTTTACACAAATGGCATGGGAAAAATAGAGGTAATCACAATATAATGTGTCCTAGGGTACCTGATAGGGTATCTAGATAGTGTGTACTTTTTATCATTAGTTTAAAATATTTGAAAAAGATAGGTTCTTCTTCATTCTTTAAAAGATATTCATCCTCCACACTATAGAAGTATAGCTCAGCTTGATCAGCTTTGAGGAAACCATGTACTGGGGAAAGCACATGCCTCTGAATGTGGATATCTCCTGAAAGTGAGGAGATGCTCTAAGGAATTACACCCAGGAACCCTGGGCAGTCCCACAAAATGGCTGTAGCCAAGCTGAGCTTTAACACAACCTGTCAATTGAGCAAAGGCAACTTTTAAAGGGATCCTGCTCATCATACCATCCCTGTCATCGCACACATCTTCTGGTAGTTTTTCTTAAAAGATTCCAGCAGTTCCTCTACCTTTTCCCCCAAAAATACCATTCATATGGGAGCTACAACTAAATGCAATTATGCCAGTTTGTTGAACAGTGAACTGAGAGCGTGGATCTCACTGCCAAGTATTTGCCTCCTGCTGCAGCACTGTAGCCTGCATTCAATTGCTTCAGGGACTTCTGGAACCAGTAAATTATGGTTTTGGGTAAATTTGATCCATCAATTTGTCCTTTAACAATTTGTCACTATCAAAGCACACTTATTTAACAGCTGGGTTAATCTTATGTTCATTGATGCTAAGACTATACTTTAGTTACCTGGAATTAATTCCCCATCTTCCCATCACGTGAATGATCTGCCTTTGGATAAAGTTTTAAACCAAGACCCAGCAGCTAGACATACTTTAAATGATTTACCCAAAGTGTTTGGTCTTAATGGAATGACAACTGGGACTTTAATGGCATAACAACTGGGACTTTAAGGGGAGAACCTTATCTTTATCTAACACTTAAGTATTCTTTTTCACTTTTCAGTATGTTCCTTCACCACTGTAGGTTTGATTGTTATTGCAGCTGTTCATTGCTTGAAGGCTGGGCCTAATAACTCTGAGTGATCTCAACCATCAAAAGAATGTTTAAAGTGTGGTGACCTCCCTTTACATTCTCTTCTAGGATTAGGTAGTTTGTGTGAATCTCTGCTAATGATGCCCTCATACACTTATTGGATGTGTGATCAGAGAAGGTGCACATACAATAATTATGTACCTAAGTATGTAATGAGAGGCTCACTACTACCATTAATGCTATCTATCGTGTAAGCATGACTAAATTATTATTATTTTGGTATGGTAAATATAAAATAACAAATGAAGGGATCACTTTTAAAACATCAAAACATACACTACAAAGTAATATAAATTACAAAGTAATGCTGTGCTCTGAAAGCATATAGGCTAATCAGTCTTAAAACAATTACTTTGATCATTAATACTGGCTATGAGTTGGAGCTCCTGTCTGTAAAATAATTCACGTTGTTGAAGACCTTCATGCATCATCATCACCAAACAATCCCATGTCCCACTAATAAAATACATTTCATCTCTGTTCTGAGATTCATCCCAAAGCACTCAGAGACAGAAGTCAAATAATGTTCTGACAAAAGGTCATCGACCTGAAACGTTAACTCGGTTTCTCTCTCCACGTTAACTCTGTTTCTCAGCTGCCTGACCTGCTGAGTATTTTCATCATTTTCTGTTTTTATTTCAGATTTCCAGCATCTGCAGTATTTTGCTTTTGATCAAGTAATGTGCTGTGTTCTGCTGTGACCATCACTATATTGAAATAGAGTCATAGAGTCATAGAGTTATACAGCACGGATAGAGGCCCTTCGGCCCATCGTGTCCGCGCCGGCCATCAAGCCCTGTACAAATACTTTACTATAATATGCTATATGATTGGCCCCCAAATAATCTGCTACTAGAAGGTCCTATTACTCTATTTGAATTTATCTGGGAGGTTGTGAGGCCTCCCACCTGGCGGAAACAGGGCGGTAGTCCCCTGAAAATGGTGGGAAATAACTTACCGCCCTGTTCCTGTCGATGGTGTGGCCATCACTATCTTCCCCAGGCCTTACCACTGGGCAGCCAGAGAATCTGCCTGAGTGAGGTGGTAGTCCCTTTTAATATGCAAATCGTGGTCCTATGATGCGTATAGGACTACCCCCCACCTCCCCCAAGCCCCTCGCCCTTCCCTCTTCCAGGATGCTATGGCAGCCTGTAGCCAACAGGCTGCCTCGGCCCGTTCATTTCCCGCCCTCAGTGCGCCAGCCCTACGTTAACGAGGCCCGGCCCGTAAAATAAACTTGGCCTTCTGTCAGTACAATTGGCAGCCGGTGGGCGTGCTCTGCCCGTTGGCTGCCCAAAACTCATCCGCAGTCAAAATCTATCCCTGTTAGTGTCATCTTGCCCTCCTGAGCATCAGCATGTGGATGGCCAGACTTTGCAGCCTCACTGAGAATTAATAGATAAACATTTATAAACAAGCCTTACCACATATATAGTTAATGTCAGCCACAGTAGTAATTGAAAACCCAAAGTATTGCTGCATAAGCCAATTGCCTTAACAACTAAAGCTTGTTTGTCAACAAAAAATTCTCACTTACAAATACAGAATTCCTAACATAAATCAAAATGCAGCAATAAGAGCCTGGATATTCATAGAGCAGACTGTTATGATTATGGAAAAGTCAAGTTCCCTACAATTGTACAATAGTTATTCTGAACAGTTTGAAAAGTGGAGTCTTGACCTAAGCATGTTATAAAGTTCCTAGTACTGCAACTGTTCAAAAGATAGTCAACAGAAAGTGTTGGACACACACAGCAGGTCCCTCAGCACCTGAATGTGTGAGACAGGCTAACATTGTGAGTGGGACCCTTGACAGTTCTCAGGTAGGATCCCACCTGAAATGTTAACATGTCCATTTTTGTTTTATTTCACATTTCTGGGATTTACAGATTTTGCTTTTTATCTCTACTGTGCAAATGTTTTTCCTTGTAAGTTTGCTGCAAACAAGACTGTTACTAAACAGGCTTTGCTGCCTTCAGGGGCATTCCAACTGCTATCAGGAACTAGTTTATTTACCTGGGGCAATACATTGCTGAAATGATATTAATTAGTTAATTGTAATATTAATTATGATTAATCAATTCTGGATTAATTGTTTCTGTCAGCAAAGCACACAGTTGCATTGTCATTGAGTTTGTTTCACATGGCTATTTGGATGAGGTACCAAAGGGATTCTGGTGCCCATGGACTCATATCCCAACACAAGCTCACAAGCCTTAAAGGGAGAAGTTGAAATCAAATTGAGTTCCCAGTAGGTAAAATCAATGTCCAACAGAAGATGTTGCTTCACTACACAAAAGAAAACGTTAAATAAATTATGTACAGATCCCATGCACTTCAATCTCTGACACTTAAACTCAGGCATTCATGTGTTAAATGGATAATATGATGTGTATGAGCATTGTCTTTACTGGCAAAGTTCCAGTACTGACTGGTAGTTGCATGTTTTTTGCACACGGTTTATCTGAACAAAAGTTTGGTCATGCCCTGCCTATTACCACAAACTAGCTCCTGTTACTGATGCCTGAGGAAAAAGCTGTTCTGCTCCTATGAAGGAAAACACCTCAAAATATTCTTGTGGTGACAAGTAACATTTGTATACTAAGTCAAATTCAAATTGTAACATACCTTCGATTACATTACTTGTCTGCATTGTTCTTCCACCAGCCATGTCTCTATGTTCATTTAGAGCTTTTTTGATATCATTCAGTTTCTTTTGCTCTTTTACAAAGGCATGTTTTCTTTGTTTTCTTATGTGCCTACTTAGATTTCCTTCTTGTGACAGACGTTTGGCTGCCTCCACAAACTGCAACTGCAAGGCAAAGTCTCTCTCCATACAGCTAAGTTCAGAGTCCTAGAAAATAATAACCAGAATTAAAACAAACTACATCCTGGTCTTTCTTACTTTTACGTCCATGGGGGTTAAACAGTGAAAACCTGGAGAACTGCTTGATATTTCCTTCAACTAAACCTGATCAAAGCTGAATGCTCTGGTTTTCTAATAATCTGAATTTTGGGTCCAAAAGCCAATTGAGACAAAACCCAAGTTTAGATTACAATTTAGCTTCAGAACAACTGAATTGTTATGAAAATTCAACTGAGTATTACAAGATTAGGTATAACATAAGTCAGTAGTCAGCTGGAGTTTTTTGACATTGTTCTCAAACTACACCTTGCTGTAATCATTTTTCCACAGGCACAACTCTAAATTGCATAAAAATGACCTATTGGTAAATCTGAGATATTTTATGTCCTATGGATTACTGTTTTGTGGGCAAGGGCTGACTATGACAAATATATAAAACCGTTTTTACCTTCCCTCCATTAAATTAAACTTGAATCAACAAAGACAAAAGACAGTGACTGACACTACTATATTATTGAATTGCCTTGTACAAATATTGATTGGACCAATGTACCTAATCAGGGACTTAACTCTAAATGAATCTTTGGAGTAGAAATTGGACCTTGTTGCACCCATTTTACGTGCATTAAACGGGCACAACGTGGCCCAATTTTGGTGACCAATGTCCTGCGCCTCAAGGAGACCTGAAAAACATTCGACCCAAAAAGGAATTTAACACATGTATCCTCCATTGGACCATGTGTTCTTGTCTTGGTGCAAGTGCATTGTCATGTTTTGAAAAAGGTTCAGGGATTTCTGAATCCAAAAGATTTTTGAAATGATCAACTCTTGTCTTAATTTAGCCATTGGGTTTGGTTGGCACTCAACATGTTTGTTTTCTTATTCTATAACAAAGCAGCAATTGGCCATGAAATAAAAAAGCACTTCTCAAACAAACCAGGTCTTTTTATATAGACTGGTAGTACTTCATAATTAACAATGGCATCAGTATTAAAGCACTAGAGAACTTAATCACTTGTTTTGTGCCTTCGCTATTCTACTGTTCTTCATGAGAGGACAATTGTTTGATGCAATAGAATTTTGTTGAGAGTCAAAAGTTAATCTAAAGTGGGCTATAATCAAACATAGTGAACTACCTCTCCTTTGAGTGTAATTGTCTCCTCATCCAACTGAAAGGCTGTTCCCATACGGCGACGGACAGTGGGTGGCTTTTCCCCTTCAGCCAACGGGTACTCTTTTGGCAAATTCCCTGTCAACTCCTAAAGATGAAACACATTGAAACAGAAATAGTTGAATTCACATAGATAATAAAGACCTCTTGTGTTTATAAAATTAAGTAATAAACCTAGAACATGAAAATTCCTCAATCGCAAATGTTTAATGAAACGCGTTCTTGACTTGAAACAATAACATAAACAAGATTAGATTTTTGTTCAGGAGTATATCATGCAGCTTACTTTTGTTATAATACCCAATGTAATTTAATTAGTATCTGACTCCGTAGTAATAAAAGTTTGCCACAGTAAGCGTAACTGTAGTTGTAAAACACTGAAATTAGAACCCACAGGCTATCAAATACTGGTACTCACAGCTTCGCGTAAACACAGTTTTTTCAGTTCATCCAAATAAGCCTCTAGTGTTTCTTCCAGCATTTGCTTACGTGAAATGACAGAACGATACAGATCTTTCGTCAGTGACTGAGGACTGTCTGACCCTATGAATAGAATACCACAGTTAGGAATTAAGGATAATATTACACAAGTAAGCACGATAACTTCTTTATGTGCCAAGTTATTTTTGCCGGTTCTGGATCACTAGGTTATTTTTTTCTCTTGAGCCCTTTTCTCCTCTCCTTCCTGAACCCAGTCATGCCACTTTTTATTTCTCCCATCTCAGGTACTCTGTCCTCTCAATCCCCACCCCAACCCATCACTACTCCTCTGCCTTCCTACATTCACACCACAGACCCAAACTTGAATCCCCCTTGAATACGCCCACAGCTACCCTTTGTGCTTCTCATCATACTCAGTAGGGCACATCAAGGCACTAATAACCAAATCCTCTTCTCTCAATAACTTTCATAGAAATATAGAAACATAGAAAATAGGAGCAGGAGAAGGCCATTTGGCCCTTCGAGCCTGCTCCGCCATTCAATATGATCATGGCTAATCTTCTATCTCAATACCATATTCCCGCTCCCTCCCCATACCCCTTGATGCTTTTTGTGTCAAGAAATCTATCTATCTCCTTCTTAAATATATTCAGTGACTTGGCCTCCACAGCCTTCCGAGATAGAGAATTCCATAGGTTCACCACCCTCTGAGTGAGGAGATTTCTCCTGATCTCAGCCCTAAATGTCCTACCCCGTATCCTGAGACTGTGACCCCTCATTCTAGACCCCCCAGCCAGGGGAAACATCCTCCCTGCATCCAGATTTCCCTTCTCACACGTCCGCTGGGGATTAATTTCAACAATTTCTGTTCTGTCATGGTCACCCACCCACCACTGTCACCACGGATGATGCTAATGCGTCAATAATCAGCCTCCCTCTCTGCATTTCCCTCCACAATGTCCGTACCCTCATGAACAAGGCGCTTGCCATCCACGACCTTATTGTGGATGATTCCATTGATATCTTAGCTTTGACTAAAACTTGGCAACACCTTGCCTCTTACTGAAGACTCACCACTTAACTATGTTTTCTGACAATTGCCCAGCCCTGCTGTGACCCTTATCATCAAGTCACACCTTGCTCTTCTCTCCTACTTTTCTGGTGCCTTCTTCTCTAGAGAACCTTGCCTTATTCCACCCCTTCCATCTCTCCTTTTAAAATCCTCATTCTCGACTGCCACCTTATTCCTGTTCAGTGGCACTTTGTAGAAAACAGACATTGAATGAGGACAAGATCTGGCTTGGCTGTGAACAGCCTGCTGACACTTACTGTCTACATTCTCTCGAGCTTTAGCCTACAGAAATTACAACTCTGTTAGCCGTATCCTATCCTGTCCTAAGTTCTCACCTGTTGACTCAGTCCTCACTGACCACCACTGGTTTCCTGTCCATCAACCTATCGAATTCAAAATCCACATCCCTGCTTACAAATCCCTCCGCTGCCTCACTGCACCCTACCTCTCCAATCTCCTCCAGCTCTATGTCTCAGCTCGTACCCAAGTCCAAATGACAGTGCATCTCCCCTCCCATCCCTCTGCTTTCAGCCATCACTAGCCTGCACTTTGAACTTTTCCTCGTAAAACACTCCGACATCTCTCCTAGCTTCAAAAGCTTACTCTAAGCCTACCTCTTCAACCATGCATTCCCTCAACATCTCTCAATTCCTGCTTAGTGATTGATTCTACCCCCTTGTGAAATGCATCGTGAAGACACTATACAAGTGTGTTACTGCCACTGCTTATGTGTGAGGAATGGCAATACAAGAGATCGGAAGGCTGCTAGAGTGCGGAGAACCATATCTCAGCATAATGTACTGCCTTCAAGAGAGGAGGGGAGAAAATTGGAAAATAATGAGCTTTAAAACAATGTTCAGCAAACTGACTGATAAAGGCAGTTGTAATATCCTATTGCACTTTTAATGAGTTCTGAAGTGACTCATTGTCAAGGTGCCTATCCCATCTGCCTGCACATTTCTGGATGTTATCATGTCTGGACAACACCTTGACAGCTCCCCTTATTGTCTACAGTTAAAAATTAACACTGCAGGTGGAAAACAGTAGCCTTTTTATGACATCACAACCACCACAATATTCACTTGTTTGTGCCTGTTACTGAATGACTCAAGAATAGGGATGGGCAAAGAATAAAGGCATCCAGAAATGGCCCTTGACTGATGCTAGTCTAGCATCTGCAGCAATTTGGTAATTTCTCATGACTAAATTAATTTTAAATCTTAAGAATTAAAGATTCTATAATTTGTTATATCAAATTCATTTTCATTTAGTCAATCATTGTAAAGATGGGGTAGAATTTTAGAACAAGTGAATTCTCAACCAAAAGTGCTCTTTGGGAATGTTAAATGAATCACTGTGGAGATGAAATTGTTCTTAAGCAAATGTTTGTTAGAAAAATAATCTGTATGTAGAGGCTAGTGAACGTTTCAGTAATTCTCTACTGAAAATAACCTGCTAAACTGTGAGGTGTGACACCATACATTGTGTAAAAAGCTGGGACATTAAAGTCATAGCGAATCCTATACCACTCAGAAAGGACACCATAAGAACTGAAAAAAGTTTTCAGTAGTACTTGTATGCATCCAATATGAATGACATTGCCAGCGATGCAATGATATCATTCAATTCACCAAATACACCCCTGAAAAAAAAATTAACTATGTTAAAAAAAAGCATGTCCCACAAAAAACACATCCCGAAATTTGTCATTGTAGCAGGTGTTGCAACTGCTGAGGCACAAACGTTGCTCGTGGCCAATATGAAATGGTACATTCACCAATTGCTCACAGTTTGTGACATCATCTTATCGTTTTGTTTGGATTATTGTCCTCTTATTCACTGACAGCAATCCTCTGTTTATCAATCACTGTCTACCACTTATCATCAACATATTTCATGAAAAATATCTTCATAGCTATGAATTAGCAACAAACCACTGGTCTGTTGAAATCAAAATGACAAAGATAAATGTAAAATATCAGAGTGTCTGATATTGACTCTGGTACATATACTAAAGCATGGACAGATTCTCAATAATGAGGGTAGTTTGCCAAAAAAGGTTTTTTTGTAGAAGAGCTTTCAATAACAATTATATAACAAATTGCTTCTTTTCCTACTCATTTTAATGTTTTCTTTTGATCCTCAACTCACACTGACACACAAAACGTATTCCATCACAGAGACAATGAGGCCAATTTTCACAGCTTCTATCTGGTGGGAACGGGGTGATAGTGGGCGTGCACCACTTACCATTCTGTTCCCACTCCAAGTACGGTTGCCTCCATCTTCACTGGGGCCTTCACATGGGCGACCCAGATGGGAGCCTATTTTCAATATGCTAATCGAGGCCCAATGATGTACATAAGACCTTGATGCGAGCCTTGAGATACCAATGGGCAGAGCTTGCATCACGTACACCCTATTCATTGGTACCAGGCCTAACCAGTGCTCCTTAAAGAGACTGATCAGAATAAGATAGGTACATGTTTTTTTTTAAAAAAGACATTTCTATGGGACATGAATGCTCCTGCTAGCCCCATAAATATGTTCTGGGTCGCTGTCCGTCTGTCCATGCCTTCCCCCCTCCCCTGACTGCATCCCTCCCCCATTCAACATATTACTTCTGGCTCACCTCTGTGCTGGATTTCCCACCCACCCTGATCAGCGAGTTGAGTGCTGGTTCAGAGCACACAGATCAAATGAGGCCTGGCCCTCAAAATGGCTCAGGGCTCAAACCAAGGACATCAGGCAGATGGCACAATCTCAACACCTGTTTGATGTCAACCAGGGGTTAAAATCAACTCCAAGGTCTGTAAAGCCCAAGGCCTTTAAATTATGCAGTGCAAATATTAGTTCACAAGTGATTAATGTATTCATATGAAACTCTTTTTGTCCCCATTTTACCTGACATTATTACTTGCAGTGGGTTAACACCTCTGTTAATATAGCAGACATTTAAGCATTCTTACATTAATATTCACAACAGATTAATGCTTCTGTTAAATCAGAGACAAACAAGTTAAGTGCACAGTATAATTTCAAGACTCGAATAATGTCTTATGGCTTACAATGGGAAAGTAATTATTGCGCAATCTGAAATCCAGTTAGTGTAAATCACCACATATTTCTCTGGCTTCATCTGCAAGTCGCAGCACAGCACTGAAGTAAACAGGGCTTTGTCAGATGAGGAGTTGAGAGTTTCTGCTGCTTTTCAAATAACATATGATTGTAACAGCAAAGACAGGTTATGACTTGTTTTGTCAAATATGTTAAGATCACTAGAAGTTTGCCAAATGACAAATGGCATATTTAATGAAAGATTGGGTAACGCTTGAGGTGTGGAAACTATTATGTGATTGCAGTCCAAATTTTATTTGTGCACCAGACTATATTAACTATATAAAAAAGAATGTAATTAAAGTACCTTAAATTTCAGAAATCATATATATATTTTTTACATCCAGCGCATATTTCTTAGTATTAATCTATCTGTCTTAAATTGATAGTGTTATTGCAACAAAATGTGCTAAAAGATGCAGCACCTACTGTAGTACAGCAAAATCTAAAATATATAAAAAAAACTTACATCTGCATGCGTTTCCTGTGTCAACTATTCTCATTATAGGTTCCTGTGTCCACATTTATAATGGAAACTGCTTATGTAAACTCGTCACCTTGCACTTACACCCTCCCACCAGTGGTGATGCTGTAGCACCTTAGCTTTGCGTTTCCCAGCTCCTCAGCCTGTACTACAGAGAAACTCTTATGCTCCAACCTCATCTTCTCTGATTCCCAACATGCCATAAATGTTTCTATTTATTTATAAATAATAATATAAGATCAAAGTATAATCAGAAATGCTTTCCAGCTGCCTCAGTCATGTTTATTTAAATGACAGTTGTTGCCTCATTAGAGAATTTTAAATAAGAAATAAGCTCATTCAAAATTCCCTAACGAGCCAACAGCTGCCCCTTAAATAAATATGACTGAGGCAGCTAGAAAGCATTTTTGAGATGCTGCAGATATCATAATATTATCAGCGCATAAAAATCTAAGAGACAGCTTTTCATTCGTTTCATTAGAAAACAAAGCCACTGGTTGTGAGATTTACACAAATTCCATATGGTGTGGCTAAAATGATTAAACTGAATAATATTTTTAAACTAATGTTCCCCTCCCCCCATTTCCTGTCCTGAAAGTGTTGACACTTCCTGGGCTATGGCTTCTCGGTCACCAGCAACCCTCCAGTACCTCATTCAAATGTTTTTTTATGTGTGATCCGAGACAATGAGCATTGACAGGCTAATTGTCCATAGAGGACATCACAGCCATACCTAATTCTGTTCTCACCTGTCTACCATACACACACAATTTCAAACCGGGGTCAAGAAAGGAAACCCTGGCTGTTTTTTTTCCTTCCCAGAACCAACAGACTGAGATGATTTGCAGCGCCCAACTGCTGCTCTGCCTGAGATCAGTAACTTAGGACAGACCAGGAATCATACCTGGGGCTTTCTGTTCTTTATGTCTTAGTAGCACATTGTACAGTGCCATTACCCATTAACCAATTGGGAAACCCAAGCTAAATAATCTAAAACTAT
Organism: Heptranchias perlo; assembly: GCF_035084215.1. NCBI lineage: Eukaryota > Metazoa > Chordata > Chondrichthyes > Hexanchiformes > Hexanchidae > Heptranchias > Heptranchias perlo. Next base: position 21,359,869 of record NC_090351.1, read on the forward strand.
TTTTAAATGAATGAAAGAAGACTTGTGTATTTCTGTGCTTGGTGATGGAATGATTAATGGTTTGCAGCAAAACTGATTAGCTTTATCACTCTCTTTAAGAATGCAGATGAATGACAGTGAGTTATATCGATATAACTGAATCAACCTTGATGGTATCATAAACTAGGAATTACACTGTGTGATATTATACTGTCATATTACCATACAAATACTTAATGCATTTGCACAAAATTACTTAGTCTGCTATTTTAATGGAGGCACTAGCTCATACAAAATAAATGCTACTATTGCTCCGCATAATTTCTGGGTTTATAAATCATAACAGCAAACACCGTGCAGTGTATGAACACCAGGAAATTCAGTGATCAGGACCTTCTGAAATGCTGATTTCCATCACAAGATCCCAATCTTTGATGCCAGATACATGGCTGCAAGCTTGAGAAGCCTGTAACTGCGTTTAAATTTCCTGCCCCTTTTGCTTGCACTGGGCCCTGCCAGGGGTTCTCCCAGACCATGTTAATGGCCTGGGACAGGAAAGCCAGCACTTTTGGGCGACAGTCCAGTGTCAAAGAAGAATTTCCTGCCCTATATTCTTTAAACAATGTGGTACAACAGTGCAGATAGTGGGGATGCAGGAGGGAAAAGTAGAAAATGGAGACAGTTGGGGTGAGCAAAAGCACAGTCGAAGAGAGTTTTGAGGAGGTTTTTGAAAGCAGGAAGAGAAACAGAGCAGTCTGGGGATGCAATAATGGCATTAAATATGCATAATATTGAAAAAGCACCAATTGATGGTAATCTTATTGCTGCACCAAAACCAATACTTTACTCATATATTTTCAGAATATTTTTTAAGGTGTCTGATTTCCCCGAGTTTTAATCTGTATAACAAAAATAGGACAAGGTTCATACCATTGTTTTTCAGATGGCTTTCCAAAGATATCAGCCTTAGTTTTTCTTCCTATAGCTGTAGTTTTTCAAATGCTAAACTTACAATTTAGCATAATTCAGTTTATTTTTAAGCCTTTCATCAACCTGTCTGTTAATAATATTCTTCAGATTTTTCTTTATGAAATAATACAATTCATTGCAGTCTTCCATACCAACTGAATTCTAAGAATTAAATTGTGGCAGTTATTATAATTTATATGATATGCCACTAGTTTGTGCTCATCAGATTGAGGCATTTCCATGTTAATGAATAAACCAGTTTACCACTTTTTGCACCCACTGTCTTATAGTCCCAAATCAGCTGTATCGTGAATCAGATGCAAAATAAAGCTCCTCTCGTTTACTCACCAATGTGCCTTAATCCTAAAGGCAGAGAAACTCACTATATCACTATATCAGTGTGATATTTCCATTTCCCAAGATTGGCAATTAATGCCAGATTATAGGTATTAAATAATCAAGCTTGCCACAATCAAATTGTTGGTGGCAAAATCATTAATTCAGTGATATTCTGTTAAAAGCTGTAAAACTAAGAAGTTTTTAGTTGAAAGAAAATGTCTTTTTGACCAGAGCTGGAGGAGTGATTCTCAATATTGCCAAATCTGCCATCTTCAATCCACAACAATCTAAAAAGCTGCAGCTACATATTCCTGGTGCCCTCCAACCTACCATATTATCATGGCACTATGCAATACGTCGTCAGACACAATAAAATCTCTGTTGTTTCCATCCCCGATAGAGGTGATGGGACCAGATGAATTGAAGTTACACTTCTCCAGTATTTTTTTAAAATATTTTTTGTGTCAATTCATTTTTTACAGAAGAAACCCTTTGAAGAAATATATACTTTTTTAGTCATGAAAATTTCCTTTAAAATAAATGTGTTCAATTTGGATATATTAATAGTCTAGAACAACATGCTCTGCTGCAAGTTATCATGGATAAGGGCATTGAAATTGCAGTGTGGAATTTCTGAAATTCCTCTCTTTACTATTTTGGCAGAGGATTATCCTTTTTATTTTAAAGAGGTTAGGACCTCCACTAAAATGGCAGAGGGTGGAATTTCAGGTGACCATGTTAAACATTTGTGCCCCAGCTTCAACAATAATGCTGTTAAGTTGGGTACAGAGCATGTATATGTAATGGCAAAACTGTTAATGAGCACTTCCCTAATGAGGAACATTTGCTTAATGAGACTGTTTATTAAAACACTAATTTGTTCACTATATTCTGTAATGTTTGCTTAATAGGAATGATTGGTTGAAGGGAAAACTTGTCCTTTGCCGCAGTGTTAACATAACTAAGGCCCTTCTACCGTACTCAGATTACAAGAGAAACTTTTTAAAAGTGTTTACAATTTCAATGTACAAAGGTTGAAGAATTTTCCTGCATAATAACATTTTAGCTTCAAAGAACCAGAGGTCATGAGGTTTTAGCTTTGACTTTTCAACAATTCCCTTTGAATGACATAGCATTTTCAATTGACATTTGCAAATAATCATAAAATTCAATGATCAGATTCCCACTTCTCATTTTCATATTTGTGTGAAAAATATCAAAATATGCAACTAAAACTATACCAGAGGTACGAGAGGAATATTCAGCAACTCTGCTTAAAAAGTAAAAGTTGTATAATGGAAGCTACCTGTTTGCCATTGAAAGCAATCATTGCAATGTTACATTAAATTGGAATGCATGTGGTTAGCACAATAAATGCTGTCACTAGCATTTTATAATTCACATAATCCAAGGCAATTTATTGTAAAACATGTATAAGTAATAAAATGTAATAGATCAGACCTGAAGTTATCCTAAACCCAGAACCTGCAACATTATTTATAATCTGGTGACAGCTACGTATCTACACAAATGATTCCTACCTTGCAAATGGCATGGAACCCTATCCTCATTGGGGAACATATCTCTCCATAGCATTAACTGCACTATCTGAAGAAGGAGGATATCAAAGCTGGGCTGTAAGCCAGGATCTCAAACAGTTTGGGAATAATGCCATTTTGTTCTTGTTTATTTGTTGATGGTGGCCCCCAAGCAATAGTTCCACCAACAATGGTGACACCTGACAATATAAAGCAGGCTAACTTCACACCTCTTACCATGTCCAAAATAGGAAAGTTTATGGCTCCTGAGAGTTACTGGCAGAGGCAGTACAAAACCCAGCCCTCCACCTCTGTTACTCTTCAACAGGCCCAACAGGGATAGGTAACACATTGCAAGCAAAATCAGGGAGACTAATTCTTGTAGGTAGTGGATCACAACTTGAGTGCTGCTTCCAAGGTACATGAAAATGGTATAAAATTCCAAAAGTGAAAACAAAGGAAGAGAATTAACTCAACTTGATGGTTATGCAGAGAAAGAGAGAATGAGATAGACAAAAAATATATAAAGCCATAGGATTGACTAAGATTATTATCTGGGAGCAACATTCATAACTGAAATACAGACTCTTCTAATGAGGTAATATCTAGAACCATAAATGAAGGAAGAGAAGGGAAGTTAAATGGCAAAACAATGTTAATCAAATCAAGTAAGCAATAAGCAACAATGAAGAAATGGGTTGATCCAATCAAGAATAAATAAAATTATGAAATGAAACATATAGAAGCAGATTACCTGACTGGAGAATGACTCCACTGTCAGAATCGCTGGCTTCGTCTTTGCTTTCCATCTTCAGTGGAAGAATATATTATCTAGTCTTCCTTTGGTCTAGAAATAATTTATTTCAAGAAGGATATGCCTAGTCACCTGTCAATTACATAATAAAATAGGTTGAAGACACATTATGTTTAACTTGTTTTGATATAAAATACACAAAGATGGAAGAGTTTTAAAAACATTGTTTTCAGAGATTATTTTTCTTGTTTTTAACCATTTAGCTCCTGCCATTGTTGACTTGACTACTGACCTCAGTGACAAATACACTGCAAATTAACAATTTAACAAATGTAAAATCAGAGGCCAGTATCTTACTTGTCCTGGATGCCTTTCATCTTGTACCCCAACGGGGGGAATATCTCAATACCTAGAATTGGCTGCGAAAATAAACACACAAATGCAACGTCCAAATTTGTACATTGGTGCACATCAAGAGATATGCAAATGATCCCAAATGTGCACCTGCAACCACAGAGGGTATACATATTGATGCTATAATTATCTGTGCCTGGCTGTGCTTGGCAGCAGTGATTTCTTTACATAACAAGCAGGTGCAAAAGCCTGGTTGCACTAAAGTTGTTAACATGTACACAGGGTGTGCATCACATTCATATATATTGAATTAGTCAACTGTAAAACAAAACTCTTATGGATTTTACTAAATGTCAGGATTTTTATTAACGTCTTATCATCTCACCCTGCTGTTATCTAAATGCAGCCATTTCTAATCTGTTTGTACAAAGTCCAATGCACATATAACTCTCATTGTTAATGTTCTCCTAATATGTCTTCTCACCAGTTTCTGTCCATATCAAAATTCAGAAATGTATTGAGTTTCTAGAAATGTTCATTTTGCGAGATCATCTCACATATTTAATTTATAACCAGAATTTGGCTGCAAAAGTTTGTCATTGGTTGGGAATGACTGCTATTGCAATCCAAAGTGGCTTGCATTGAAACCTTCTTTATTAATGAAATCTTACATTTAAATAGCATTCCTCTTAATGCTTTACAAAGGACAGTGGAGTGTGCCAAGCAAGAAGTAAAGTAATTGTGGAGAATGCGATAGAAGGGTCCAAGAGATAAGTTCCTTAGAAGGCTTTTCAAGGCAAGGCAAAGCGAGCTTGGATGAAAGATCCAGAGAGATGTTGGAGTGGGAGATAAGCAGTAATCTGGAATCAAGGAATGGAGAATGCAGGTTGGAAAATATGGCTGGAGAAGTTTTCCCAAATAGGGTACAATGTACCATGGATGGATAATTAGGAGATACTGTTCATATTACCAATAAAAAGTGTAAAAATATAACTAATACTATCACTATCAAGATTTTTTCCCCAATGATTACCTTAGTTTTGTAATTCTTATTAATAAACTTACACCTACAATATGTAGACTTTTCTTGAAAAAGCTAAAAATATAACATGAAAAATTTCTCAACTAATTCATACAACCAATTATATTAGCTTCCATCGGGGGAGAGGGAGTTGAATGCTACAGCGCACAGGTTAAAAATTAGAGCACACACATGTCATTCACCATACACTCCTTTACTGAATTGCCATATTATGAAATAAGGAATATTGCTGCACTCTTTCCTGATGTATTTATTCTACAAAGGTCACCTGAAACATTCCAGGTCCTTCATGGGTCAAGGAGCCTGAGCTAACCAGGGGAGGCATGGTCCCCAGAAATCACTTTAACCACCAAACACCTTCCCATAACAAATCTACTGTTGGGCATGAAAGTAAAGCATGAGTTAAAAGTCTTCAAATGAATGGTACAGTATTAACTCAGTAGATGTGTCCCATCATATTTAAACCTGGCTGACTGAAATGCCTGGGGTAACAACCAAATTTTTAGTATGTAAGATCATATGTCAGTAAGTAAATCTAGGCAACGGATTTTGTTTCTGCAAGAAAGAATGCTACAATGTGTTAAATGTTACAGTACAAGCAATGGAACATAATTAGGTTAATTTTGCTATATTTTATTGTGCATCCATTTTGTCCCATTTGTATGTACTTTCGTCCTACACTTCCTTGTTTGGAAATTTACCTGCAGACTTTTGTCTGCTATAAGCCACAGAGCATTGGTGTATGTAAATCATATGGAGGTTTGGATTTGGATTTGGATTGTACACAAGAAAGAAAGACTTGCATTTATATAGTGCCTTACATGACCTCAGGACGTCCCAAAGCACTTTACAGCCAATTAAGTACTTTTGAAATGTAGTCACTGTTATAATTGGTGGCAAACAATTTGCACACAGCAAAGTCCCACAAACATCAATGTAATAATGACCAGATAATCTGTTCTAGTGATGTTGCTTGAGGGATAAATACTGGCCAGGACACCGGGGAGAAGTCCCCTGCTCTTCATTGAAATAGTGCCATGGGATCTTTATGTCCACCTGAGAGGGCAGTTGGGGCCTTGGTTTAACTTCTCATCTGGAAGATGGCACCTTTGACAGTGTGGAGCTGCCTCAGTACTGCACTGGTGTCAACCTAAATTTTGTGCTCAGTCTCTGGAATGGTACTTGAACCCACAACCTTCTGCGCAGAGGTGAGAATATTACCATTGTGCCAAGGCCCCATTATTCAGATTACATGAATGTGAATTCAAAACCAAAGTCTGAAAAAGACATTGTTAGATAGGTAAGTAGGAATACCTTCTTAAACAACCTGGGAAAGAGTAGCCTCAGACAGGTAGCACTCACTACACCACCAAAAGAATAGATGCCTCACTCACGCCTCCCACTTTCAATTATGTATGATATGGATGGTTGCTTTTTTACAACCAGAATCATTTAAGATCACCAGACAAATGGATGTGTCTGATAGTTACTAATGCAAATCAAATGCAACTCCATCATGTCACGCAATAAAACAAATAACAACAGATTCTTGGGAATGAATCGTAAAATTGTAATTCACTTGAGGTTTTGGGTGATGTCATTAACCAGGAGTTTGAAGTTAGAACAGTTTGTGAGAGCCCTGTAAACCCATTGATTAAAATGCAGCCTTTAACTCATTCCCAGATTTTTTTTAACATAAAGCACATATTGAGCGGTTTCTTTTTTCCCTAACTATATTTAGCTAGACATCCTCAATAGTATGATTATCAAGGATGAGACGGGACAGCCTATCACACGAGGCTCTAGTAGCGGTATTCAACCTGAAGGTAAATAGGATTGCTTGACAGGTATTACACCTGCCTATCAGTTACTCCCTTCCAGCCACCAAATGCCTGTAAAATACTGAGCTGTGCAAACTTCTAGTGGCAAAATATCCCAGCGAGCAAACAATTCACCATTTTCATGAAGTGCAGACCCTTCCAGGGCTGACTTGTCTGACTGGATCAAATTTGGAATTCAGATTCATGCAAATTCCTAACGATTTGGATCTCATCCTCGCTGCTCAAAGCACCAGTTTTCTTCATGTTTTAATAAAAAGCAAAACAGCTGCAGGTGCTGGAGATGTGAAACAAAACCAGAAAATGCTGAAAATACTCAGCAGGTTAGTCAGTAACTGTGTAGATGCTGACTGTCCTTCATGTTTCATTTGGATTTGCAATCATGTCAATGGACCTGTTTAATGCTGAGAATTAGTAGCATTGTGACTCTTGCACTGGATTACATAAACCCAGCTTCAAAAAGAGGTGGAACAATTGGTGGTGATGAAAGGACACGGCAACAAAGACAAGCAAGAGTTTAGACTGTTCTGGCGGTTTCAGACATTTCAAAACAATCCAGATGGCAGACTTCACAACACTTCAGCCTTCAAGCAACCATATCTTCAGAAGGTTTGTAGCAGATCTGGTTCAGGTATTCCATTACAAGTAAGCAACATACAATTGCTAGCTAGCAATCCACCAAAATACATTTGGATTCTTATGCTGTTATACAGCAAAAGAAGTGCTTAATACAGTTGAATAAATAATATTTCACTTACACTCAGTCTGTTGTATTTGGGATACTTTGAATATCATCTCACACTTGAGGTTCTACTGCCTACGACTGGCCTGAGAACGTGCAGTGGCACTTGAAGTTTGAAGAGAAACCAGATCACTCGATTTGTATGATGTACCCCCAGCTACATATACATCAGCCTCACTACGGGTGCCAATCTGCTGGTCTGAGGATATCAGATTATCATCCATAGTAAGTCTGACCAGATTCCACTCAAGCTGTGTTAGCTCCAGTTATTTTATTGGATCTGGTGACACAGTGTGAAAGCTTATTCATACCTGGCCGAACTTGAACCAGGAATATTGATCCCAGAGGAATCAGTACATCCTGTTGTTAGCAATTTGATGCTGCGTTCCTCTCAAAACCAAACTAAATTTATTTCCCATGTTACGAATATAATAACAGCTTTAGAGCCAGGTGTTGTGCTACTGCAAAGAGTGAGTGACAGCGCAATTATGGTAAGGGCTTAAAATGACCTCCGTTGTGCAGCAAACAAAAATGAAACAAGATAGTGGAAATGCAGGTCTATTGGGACTTTTACAATAATTATATCATTTCTGAGAGGTTTAAAAGCATAATTTTTAAACCTTTTTTAAAAAGCTGATGAATTGAATCTTCCCCCCATTAACTGTGAATGGGGCGTTCTTGCTCATTTGTTTGAAACTTCCTGAAAATGAGGCAGCTCTCTTGATTATAAGGTTAGAATGTTGCATATCCTGTAAGGAGACCCAAGTTTGAATTCCTATCAAATGATATTGAGAGGGAAAAAATATCTAGAGCACATCATTCGAATATATCCCTGGCATGGCAATCAAGGAGTGGTACTTATAGCAACTACAGAGATCAGCTGAGGCATTCAACCTTCCAATCCAGAAACATGAGTGCAAGGACTACCCCGAAGGGAGAAATAATTACGACAGGATAAAGAATATTAAAACTCCCAGAAAACATTAATTACAATAGAGTCCAGAAAATGGTGGTGAAGAGGTTCTTACCCAAAGCACACCTTGGTCTCTCTCCCTACTCCTGTAGTCCCTAAAGCTCTTTCTCCATATAAACTCTCCAATCCATATTCACGGCGGCTACTTCGAACTTGCCATCTCCAGTGGCCCCTCTGCTCCCATGGTCTTGATCACTCATAATGCCATCACCGACCACTTCCTTATATCCCTCACTACCCACATACCCCTAGCTCCTTCTAATCCCACCTCCTTCTGCATCAACCTCTGGAAAAAAATTCTCCCAAGTCGCTTACAACTGCACTTTCAAAATCATAAGTCCTTGGTCTTTGGCCCTCCATTCACCATGATACTTCTGCAACCATCAATTTAGTCAAACGACTGCCTCATCTCCACCTATGCTAACTTGTCCCCAACAAAACCTTCACTCTTTCCAATCTTGGTTATTCCCTTTGGTTTGGCTCCCATTTTCACTCCCTCAATTCAAGAGGCGCAAACTTGAGCATATCTGAGGCACAATTGGCTCAGGCATCCATCAGAAGATCTGGCTGGACTACATCAAGCACTACTGGGATTCACTCTCCTCTGCCAAAAGCATCCACTAATCCAGAATCATCCTGGAGAGCAAAGATAACACTTGGCATCCTTTCTCTACTAAAAATATTTTTCATAAACCCCTCTCCTCTGTCCCTTCCGCCCTCACCTCCAACAACAAGTGCAAAAGAACTCATGGACTTCTTTGTCACCAAGATTGTGACCATCCATTCAGCTGCCTTTTCTGCTCCCCTCCCTCTGCTCTAACCCTCATTTTTCTCTACCTTCTGTCCCATCTCCCCCATACCCTCTCCTCATCTAATTTACCCACCTTCTGCTCCCTTGGCCCCATTCCCACTAAATTGCTCACCACCTAACTTCCTTTCCTAACCCCCATGCTAGCATACATAATAAATGTTTTTCTCTCCTCAGGTACTGTCCCCTCCCTTTAAAAACTTCCATCACCCCCTCCTCAAAAAACCCACACTCAACCCCTCTGTCCTTGCAAACTACATTCACGCTTACTACATTCTCTGTGACTCTGACCATGGTGCATTATCCCACCTTGTCCTCCTCAACCTCTACATCTTTTGATGTGGCTGCCCACACCTTCTGCTTCCAATGCCTCTCCTCTACTGTGCAGCTCAGTGGGACTGTCCGCACTTGGTTCCGTTCTTATCTATCCGATTGTAGCCAGAGCATCTCCAGCAATAGCTTCTTTTCCCACCCCTGCACCATTATTTCCGGAGTCCCCCAAGCATTTATCCTTGGTCCCCTCCTCTTTCTCATCTGCCCGCAGACATAGCGTCAGCTCCCTTCTATGCAGATGACACCCAGCTCTATCTCTCCACCACTCCTATTGACCCTGCACTGCCTCTGTGCAGTCAGACTGCTCGGCTGACATCCATTCTTGGATGTGCTTCAATTCCAACCAGTTAAATATTGGGAAGACCAAATCCATCATCTTCGGGCCCTACCACAATTTCCGTGCCCTTGTCATCAATTCTTTTCTCTTCGCTGGCCACTGTCTCAAGCTGAAGCAGAATGTTTGCAACCTCAACGACCTAATCGACTCCAATCTCAAAGGCCTCGATATTAACTCCCCCCTACTCCCACGTCAAGCAGGAGAGGTTCAAGGGGGTGGGGGGGGGTAAAAAGTTAAATATGGCGACCGTGTCCCCAACACACCGCAAATGCGCCGGTCGCCTTTTTTATGGCGGCAGATATCGGGGCGTCCGAGTGTCCTGCCGTGGACAGGCAGGACACTTAATTAACATACTTAAATCGGGCTCATGCAGTGCAATTGGGAACCTGATTTAAAATTGACTGTTGCTGCATGGGTTTCCCGGGGGTCAGAAAATCCAGCAGTGAAAGGGAGGCGGGAGCTGCAGACTCCACAAGATAAGTGCCTTATTCAACATTCCTTGTGGGCTAGGAGCAACAGGAGTGCTCCCCCCAGGCCCAAGGAAGCCTTCGGCCTCCTGGGGCCCCAAACACCAGTCTCCTCCCCATCCCCCGCCCAGACCTCCCGATTGCCGAATTCGCTCACCTCTCCCGATCACGGCCTCTCTCCCCCCTCCCAATTGAGGCCTCTCTCCCCCCTCCCGATTGCCAGGGACCGCCCCCAAGGGTCCCCAGCCGTGGCCTCCTGCCGCTGGTGTTCCCTCCCGGGACTGCCGTTAAATTCGGCAGGACCTCCGCGTTCCCGGCCTTACCGGGTTCTTCAGTCATTTTCGACCACCCCCGTACCCTCCCCGCCTCCCCTTAAAAATCGGGGCCATACTTTCTCCATCACAAAAACCGCCTCCTTCCAGCTCAATAATATTGCCTTCCACCATCTCTACCACAACGACAACAATAATAACAATAACAAATTGTATTTATATTGCGCCTTTAACATAGTAAAACCTCCTAGGGCTACACCCGAGCCCATCTGCTGCTGAAACCCTCATTCATGCCTTTATCACCTCAAGACTTAACCATTCCACTGCTCTCCTGCTTATTCTTTCATCTTCCACCTCCGTAAACTTCAGCTCATCCAAAATTCTTACGCCCATATCCTAACCTACATCAAGTCCCACTCACCCATCACCCCTGTCCTTGCTGACCAACATTGGCACCTTACCGCCTCAAATTTAAGTAATTTTATGGCCTTGCCCCTCTCTATCTCCGTAACCTCCTCCAGCCTTACATTTCTCACCCCCAAGCTCAGCGTTCCTATGAATCTGGACTCTGGTGCTTCCCTGCTCCCTTTGTCCCTTCATTAGTAGCTGCGCTTTCAGCCACCTAGGCCCCACACTCTGGAATTCCTTCTCTAAACCCCTCCATCTACTTCTCTTCCATTAAAAGATTCCTTAAAACCCATTTCTTTGACCACGATTTTGGTCACCTGTCCCAATATCTCTTTCTTTGGCTCAGTGTCCATTCTTTGATTATGTGGAGCACTTTGGGACATTTTTCTACACTATAAGCATTATATAACTGCAAGTTGATGTAAAATATATAGCAAAACTTCACAACAACAGGCATCATTTCAAAAATGTCAGCAATGTCAATGCACAAAGAGTACTGGTCCACAGATGCTCCGTCACAGCTCAAATATCATATATGGGACTCACACATTTACAACCCCTCCTATGCATTCACAAAGCTATCCTAAGATATCACAGCAAACTACTACCAAGGAGTCCCTCCCACCCTCTCCCTTGCCACCAAAAAAAAGTAAACAGCTGTGATGGTTTAGCACTTCTAATTCACAGGGAGGCCTCTGTTTGACATTTGCCTGACACAAAATTGCTCCCTGCAAGTTTTCTGCTTTCAGGTGCTGTTGCAGAAACAGCAAAAGTTTGGTCATCACAATGAGAGTAGTGATGGCAGGAAGAGATCATTTTGTGGTTGTAGTATCTAGCTGCAGGAAGATGGCAATTTCAGCAAGAAAAAAACCCTCCCTCACAATAAAAAGTTTGCTCTTTGCCACCTCATGAATTTGGGAGACTGACCCTTGCTGTGGCTGTAACAGAAATTCCTGATGACACTTGGGGTTTTGAAAAACAATATACACTATGTGACAGACACATATCCAAGGCATAATGCCAGTGGTAACCACTTATAAATAATCAGCCATAAAATATGTAAATATCACCTATTTGATGCCTGCTGTTTATTTTGTTAAGCAGTCTTTGCTAAAAATAGTAATCACCAGACGCTAGCAACATTCATTAACTGTCTAAGTTACCTAGTTGTGAGACAGCACCAAGTAATAGAGTCTTGTCCTTGTAGCGGTATAATCTTCACTGCTGAGATGTATCTCTTGTCTCACTTTAAAAAATTCAATTAGCCTTAGTAACAGGATACGATGGTAGACCATTACCTTTCAAATAGTTCAGTGTCAACTGTTTCTTAGCTACCTGCTTATCAGTGATTACCACATGAGCATTCCAAAGTGTACTTAAGAGCGATTGTATCAGTATTTACTCATTCACTTGAATCATTGTTTGGTCAGTGACAAAATGTTACTCAAAAGAACCATTACAGAGACGTCTAGTCCTGATTGAGCAATTTAGAACAGCTTTTTAAGGATGTCCGTCCCCACATCAAGCCATCACTAGAATCATGTAAAATTTTCCATTGTCAAAGAATATGGTACAAAGTTTAACTTAAAAACGAAGAATCCAGATATTTTAAATTGATATTTTAAGCTGGTCCTTTTTCATTCCACTGTACTGTTTCTGTAGTGAAAGGCAGCTGAATAGAAGTAATTATTCTGGAGACATAAAACTTGTAGTTTTTTTTAAATGAATTGCACTCTCCAACTCACAGAGATATAACTCAAATATTGCATACTTTAAGAAGTTTTCTTTTCCGGCTTTTTCCCTCTCCTTTCCTGAAGGCAATGGCTCATGTTGGGGTACAGATTCATGGGCAATGGGGACCATCAAATACCTCGGTCAAGAGAACACTTTCCTTGTGTGTGCCTGGACAGTGAGTGCTGTCAAGTTAATCTGTCCTGGTTTTATCATCCAAGTGAATTAATAGTTAAAACAGTATTGACGCAAACATGAACAATAAAGAAATTAAAATACTGCAACACTCCTGTACAAACCTAACAGGACAACTATATCAAATTTCCAACAAAGTAAACTCAGTGATTAAAATTCATTTACTGCTTTACACTTGATTTAAATTATAGTCATGAAAACAGACCTACCTAAAGCTCAGTGGTTGTTCTGACACTGCATATCGTTCTTTGAACAGTGATTCCCCTTCAATTTGTGCCACTCTCCAGAGCACAATAGCAATTCAAACATTCAAATGTTCCTCAGTTCACAAAAAATCCCACACTTATGCTCAAATGTTGTCACTGTAAACCTCATGGTCATAAATCAGATTTACTATAATTTCAGAACGATTCTGCTATTGTTTTAACACAGCCGTAATATATACCAGGACCACCACCAACTGCTGACCTTGCGAACTGCCTGCACATTAAAATGTCTAAAGTTATTTTATCAGCTTCTCTTTGAAGCAGTGATGTGAACTGGCAGAGACGTAGTAAAACTACACCCTAAAAGGTGTGCCCGATCTGTGAAGGCAAACAGTCTATAATAAGCCAAAGTGAATATAGGCTTGGAATCTAAATATTCTTACCTGCTTATGTGAAACGTGACTTTAACACAAGTCTAAATCACCACAAATAAAGTTATCCAGCAGAAGAAATCTAGAATGTATGACAAAAACTTTTTTGTGAAGAGCAGTTCTACAGTAATCCTCAGCAAATAAAATAGCTGAGTTGTTCTAATTCACTGTCTCCAGTATGTACACTCCTGAAAATCACTAACCTGTTGCAACTTGAGTGTAAGGGAGGAGCAAAACGTAAAACTTATCAGCACTAAATCATCCAACTAAAACTACAGGATTAAACAAACACCAATAGTGGAGGGAGCCAGCAATATCGAGGCACCTCCTTCCATTACTTCTTTCATTAGCTGTATTGATTAGTGAAACAGCACAATGCAACAAGCCCTTTATTACATTAATTGTTGTTTTAAATCATTTAACAAATGTAACTTTAAGGTGTAAGATAATCCACTCAATTGGTTCTGTACCATGTGGTGTGACATGCATTCCAAACACTAAATTAATTCTCTCCCACACAAACTAGCACAAAACACAATTTCACAAAGTGACTGCAGACAGCAATCCAGGACACTCCAACATTATTTTCTCATTTTTCCACAGGCTACACAGTAGTACAGAGTATATTTAATTGGCAGTGTTTTCAGCTTGGAGTGTGCACCTGCACACATGGAAACCCGTCTTGCCCTCGAGAACTAGATCGGGGATAGCTATCTTTTCCCAAACCCAAATTCAGACAATTGAAAGGTAAAGAATAGGGCAGAGGGTGGGATTATGGTTTGAATTTTGACACAGAGAAGGACCTGGGGGTTATAGTGCATGAGTCGTTGAAGGTCCATGACCAGTGCTGCGAGGCTACTGCAAAAGCAAATAGGATGTAATGCCAGGACAATGAAATATAAAACAAGAAATACTATCCTTTCTCTTATTTTAAGGCCTTTGTTAGACCACATCCAGAATACTATGTCCAGTTTTGGTCCCCTCACTTGATGGGGGAGATAGAGGCACTGGAAAACATTCAGAGGAGGGCCAACAGATTGATACCCAGTTTAAGGGCTCTCACGCTGAGAGAGCTGGGTCTCTTTACTTTAAAAAAGCATAGATTTCGAGGAGATTTGATTGAGGTCTTTAAAATAATAAAAAAAGTATTAGACTCGATCTATTTGGATTCAAGCTTGATAGATTAGGGAGGAGCAGGGGATATAAATATGAGTTATGTAAGGATTGAACTAGATTTCAAATAATAATTTTCAAAAGGGAATTGGATAAATACTTGAAGGGAAAAAATTTACAGGGCTATGGGGAAAGAGCAGGGGAGTGGGACTAATTGAATAGCTCTTTCAATGAGCCGGCACAGGCACGATGGGCTGAATGGGCTCCTTCTGTGCTGTAACATGCTATGATACTATTAAATGCTTGGAGTTAATTTTTTTTAAAAAGAGTCGTCAATCCCTGGAATCGTTGCTGGCACATGCAGCGGAATTGGATTCACTGCAAGCATTCGAGAAGAAGCTGGCTGAGTTTCTGAGAATGGCCTCCATTTCTATATATCGAAGGTAGGTAGGTCACTGGGAAGTGCATCACCCAATGACCATAGGCTCCTCAAGCTTGCTTGATTGCCACTGGGCATCAGAAAGGAATTTCCCAAAGCTCTTTCCTGAATTGGCCCAAGGCTTTTTCTCTGTTTTTTTGCCTTTCCCTGGAGATTGTGTGACTGTGTGGTTGGGTGATGGAATGGGATGATAGTGTGCAGAGGTTACTCCATACCAGGATGGGACATGCTCAAGATCAGCTGGCCTTTACCTGTCCTTTTTCAAATGTTCATATTTGTAATGCTGCTGATGAAAATTAACTGTAAATCTTAATATTGATCAGAAATGCCTTACAACATGCAACACAGAAGCAAACTGGAAATGTGGACATCTATTTTATAAAAACTTTTGACTCTAGGCATTATGATGGTACTGCTCTCATACGAACACTTAATGTGCTTGTATCAAATTCCTTTCTGCACTATTTTCTGCGACTTTCCGATGAGATGTTAAACTGAGACCTGCCTGCCCACTCAGGTGGATGTACAAAATCTCGTGGCAATTTTTCAAAGAAGAGAGAAAGGTTCCTCTTGACTAACACCACCAAAGTAAATTAACTAGTCATTCATTTCATTGCTGATTGTGGGATCCTGCTGAGCGAAAATTGGCTGCTACAATTGCCTACATAACAGCAGCAGTGACTGCATTTCAAAAGTAATTTATTGGCTGTCAAATGCTTTGCGGCATCCCGAGAATGTGAAAGGCATGTAATTAATGCAAGTCTTTCTTATTTCTTTCTATTTTAATGTGGAAAGTAATTTAGTATGAACACATTCAGCATTCATACTAGAACAATGCTGATTATAATTTTTAGTCTTTGGTGTCCATTTTACCCTTTAGAAAGTTCTGAATACCCCGTCCAAAAACTGGATTATCCAGTCCAGAAATGGCTACAGCAAATATTCAAATGCCTCTGCTATAGAGGTGATGCACTCTTGAGGACAGGAATATCTCAATCTCCTTTCTGGTGGAGCTAAAAATGCTACAATCTCTGCACCACACTTGGGTACAAATAATATCAAATGAGACAGAATATTATTGCAGTGTAATCCCTCAGCCAAAAAAATCCCAAAAGTGAAAATGACTAAATTGTCTCCTGCTCCTAAAATGACAGGAGTCAAAGTAAATTATATTTTTGTCTGATTCTTAGAATGTATATAAACAATGCTTCCGTTAATATTTTTCTTGTTGTTATTATTCTAGTAGCATTTTATTTTTCTCCCCTTCTCTTCTTAAAGTTTTTCCAGTGTCATACATCATTCTGAGCTAAGAATCAAACTACTTCTGGGTCCTTGCTAATAATGTTCTATGGCCGGTCACAAAGTTCCTGTTGAACATGTCACATGGCCTTTAAACCACAGAGCGGCCGGCCGGGGAGAGAGAAGGGGTGACAGGTCCCAGAAACATCTATAACCTGTCCTCAGCAATTTGTTTAAAAAAAATAGCTCCTCTTCAAGGGTCCAGACCATAATCCCAGTCTGATCATCCGGGTGGATGCCAGATCCACTGTTGGTCAGAACTCCTGATGTAGGGAGTCCATGCTGCCCCATCTCTCATTAGTCTGAGATCTAGTGTGTCTCATGTCCCAGCCTAAGTTAGAGCGGATGTGCATCAGAAGAGCAGATGATTTTCAAGACCAATGCCTCTTCCTCCCTGTGGTCTGGTCTCTACCGAGTGCCTGCCCTGTGAAAGCACAATTTGTGTCATGCTGCAAAGTTACATCCTACCACCCTGGAATGGGGCAACGGAGGTTCAATGTGTTGTGCCAATTGATTACTTGGGACATAAACCATGAAAATCACGTGGCCCTTCCAGAGCACTGCTACCGTGATGTGGGAGTTCCTAATTGGCCCTGTTGGGGTGGAGCCTCCCACCTGCCCCAAACAAGGCCATCAGTGGAAGCCACTGGAGCCAGGGGCATGGACTTCCTATGTTGGGAGTTCCTGCTTTCCAGTCCCTCAGAGGGACTCGGCACCAGGTTCGTGGAGGTACACCTGGTGAGATCAGATGTATCCCCGACCAACAGCAGAACTGGGGCCCATTTGTGTGGGGGGGGGAGGGGGAGGGGGGGTTCAGGCAGGGTTGGTAGAACCATTAAAAAATTCTATGCAGCAATCTTATAAAGCGACTCCTCCCTTTTTCAGGGCCATAGTTGGTAAGAAATGCATGTTTGTGTAGGGGAATGGGGCCCCTAATTGTTTTTTTCCTGACAGTGTTCCTTACGGTATTTGGTGGAATCAGCTGCCTACTTTGCACAGTGATTGGACAGTTCTATCCAGAAGCATTAAAAACAGATAATTGGAAATATTTTTTGTCTGAGTCAGGTTTTTTGTGTTGAAGTCTTCTGTCTGCACCAAGAATCCTTATCAGCAGGAATGGTAATTAACACTGGAATTCTCTGATTGGATCATCCCAGCCTGTTATCTGGAGCTGATTTACTATTGTTTCTTGTAATAGATACTCTGAAACTCATGATAACCAGTCGTACAGACAGCCTCTGTGTGCAGATTAATGAAACTGGCTCAGTTATGCTGGAGTCACTCAGTTTTGGTTTGAATCGGGGCCAGAATGAAACCATCCCTCTAAGGTGAACTGATTTAAACCAGCACTGATTTGGCATCTGGAGCTTAGCTGGTTTGAACACTGGGAGCTAGATTGTCACAGGTATCAGAGCTACTTTGCATTTCGATGTACAGTAAACCCAGGGCATCACACATATAACTCAGATCAGTAACCGAAATGATTACAGCAACAACTCACATTTATATAGCGCCTTTAATGTAGAAGAAATGTCCCAATATCACAGAGGTGTATGGAAAAAATGGATGTGGAGCCAAAGAAGGAGAGATTAGGAGGTATGACCATAAGATTGTTCAAAGCAGTGGGTTTGAAGGAGGGGCTTATGGGAAGAGCGGAAGATGCAGAAGTGGAGAGATTTAGGGAGGGAATTCCAGAGCATGGGTGATGGTACGGCCGCCAATGGTGGAGAAAAAGGAGAGGGCGGATGCACAAGAGGCCAGAGTTAGAGCAATGGTGTGTTTGGTGGTGGCGAGTGCATTCTAAGGCTGGAGGAGGTCACAGAGATAGTGAGGGTGAGAGCATGAAGGGATTTAAACACAATGACAATTTTAAATTTGAGGCATTGGCAGTCCTGGAGCCAGGCTAGGTCAATAGGATGGGATGATGGGTGAGTGGATCTTGGTGTGAGGTAGGATATCGGCAGCAGTATTTTGGATGAGCTGAAGTTTACGGAGGTTGGAGGATAGAAGTCAGCCACAAGAGAATTGGAATAGCTGAGTCTGAAGGTGATAAAGGAATAGACGAGGTTTTCATCATCAGATGGGCTGAGGTAATGGCAGAGGCGGGCAATGTTACGTAGGTGGAAGTAGGCAGTCTGTGTGTGATGGAGGAAGTATGAGATCAGAAGTTCAACTCAGGGTTGAATACGACGTCGTGGTTGCAAACAGTTGGGTTCAGCCTATGACAATAGCAGGAAAGGAGAATGGAATCGATGGTAAGGGTTCAGAAATTGTGGTGGTGTGGGGGTGGGTCAAAGATGATGGCTTCACTTTTCCCAATGTTTAACTGGAGGAAATTGTGATTTATCCAAGACTGGATGTTGGACAAGCAGTCCAACAGCACAGGGGCAGAGGAGGATCGAGAAAGGTGGTGGAGAAGTAGAGCTGGATATCGTTGGCATACAAGCCATGAGCCAAGTTTCAATCAATGTAATCATCCACAATAAGGTCATGGATAGTAAAGGCCTTGTTCATGAGTGAATGGACACTCTAGGGGGAAACACGGAGAAGGTTGGAAGAGTCTAAGGGGGTAGTGCTGGGTGGGTTGAGCAGAATGGGAAGGAGGTTGGTGAGGTGGAATGCTGGGCAGGAAGATTGGTGAGAGAGGAGGGTGAGGCAATTGGGGTTGCTGATTGTAAGGAGGTAGTGATGAATGCCTTGTTGCGCTCCTTGGTGAATGCCATGCAAGGTACAGAGGGCAGCTGTGGGCTTATTCAGTGGGAATTCAAACCTGGAATGGCAGGAAAGCGGAGAAATTGTGATAGGTTGGGGTAGGGATTAAAGGGGGCAAAATACCCAAGAGGGGAGAAATGAAAAGTGGCATGACTAGATTACAGGAAGGGGCGGAGATGAAAGAGGGGCCTGAGAAGGGCCAAGAGTAAATAAAGGAGTTAGAGATAATGGGTTTGCCAAAATGTGCATGCAAATGGACACAGAAGGAATTTGAATTACTAGGGCAGATTAAGTGAAGCTGGCCCCGTTAAAGTGCTGACCCCAACAGGGTGACGAGGGGGGAGACTTAGAACAATACAATGGCCAATATGGTAAGAGTCATAATGGTAGGATCTAGTGTGCAAAAGAGGGGGCATCAGTCACAAGTCACTGCCAGGTTACACATCCCTGAAGAGAGTCTTATTTTAATAGGAAACAACATTGCATCTGAAAAACAGATGAGATTTATTACATTTTGGAGCTCAGAACTATGGAAAACATGAGGTTTCAACATTTCAATGGTTGAGATTTGGCTTCATGTTCCATGTCTAGCAATTAGATTGAGAGAAAATGAACTGAAAGTGAAGCAGTGCTAGAACAGTGCTCCTCCTGCTAGAGAAGCCCATCAATACAGACCATTTCCTATATTCATTCTATTGCTACAGGGCATTGACACTGGGTAAACATGGTTAGTAAACAAAAGAAGACACAATTGTATCATTAGCTGCAACTCTGCAACTACATGTTTCAAAAGTTTAATTCAAAATTAAACATTAAAAAAACACATTGCAAATCGTTTCTCTGTGCATCATAAATGTACCTCCAGGGCCAACATGGCAGCATCTGAGTGGAGTTATTGAAGTGCAATGTTCTAGGAACTAAGTTTTATCTAAAACTTCATTAAAGCAACAGCAATGTCTCACTATTACTTATAGTTATTGCTCTGCATTTCTTTCTTGTCAGTAAATGTACTATGATTTTCACACTTGCGCTAATGTTAGCAGTATTGTATTAACTATGAAGGGGCAGGAAAGGATAATTGGGGTTGGGCTGCAGAACTATCCAGTTTTCCAATTTTTGACATTAGTGGAGATAAAACCACAAGCATTATTCCATATTGCACATTTTTCAGTATATTTTGAAACACAGCCAGAGTCTTACCTTAGACTTCAACCGTGTATTTGAATGGCATTTGGAGGAGAGGGTCGCTGCAGAGACCCAGCCCCAACTAAACAGTTCAAATAAGCTTCCTGCTGTCTCGCTAAACCATGGGTGTGTTTCTTATCTATTCAGTGCCAGCTGGTCTTTCAAATAACTTCATTTGACAGTTACCTCAATAAGTGGGAAAAATTAACTACGTGCCAATTGTACAGATTTATCACCGTTTATCTGTTACCACCTGTAGAGAAGAAAATCAAGGTCATTGTGTTGATTGCTCATTGCTGGATGTCAGCAAGAGTGTTACAGTGACTGCAATAATATCTAGACTTATTTCAGTTGTAGCAGTATTGTATGTTATTTTTAACACATTCAGGCTGGAACTTCCTTCCCCTGAACATCCACAGTGAATGGGTTAAATTCTGTCCTCTATAATACTCATTAGGCCAGAAATTGCGCAGAGCGGCGAGGCAATGCTCACCACAGCTCCTGCGAATTTAATTAACAAAAATACTTACAGCGGGCTCTGTGGCGTCCAATTGCTTGAATTTGAAGTTTAAACAAAATGTGCGCTATCAACCCAGCCTCTGAGCAGCGTGAGTTGCCCCGCAGCTGGAAGAGTCTGTGAGGAGAAGACACGCCCACAAAATCTTTTCAGGAAGAGAAGTCACGTCCACAGATTCAGGCTGCATTGCTCAAGCAGGCAAGCAGACTTCATTCATTTAAAGTTAGTATTCTGGATGTCATTGTAAATAAAAAAATATTTTTTTAAAATAAAAAGCCAAAGATATAATTGAATTAAATTAAAGAGACTGAAAGGAAAAGTTAAACTTTTTTTAAAATGTTCTAATTTTTAATTTTTTTTTAATGTCCAAAAACAATTAAAATAAGGAGTAATATGAGACTCCACGTTTTTAAAAGTTAATTTTTAGTTATTTGGCAGTCATTAAAATTAACCGCGCAGTTAAAACTTAAATTAGACCTGGTATTTTTAAGCGTACCTGTTTGGTGGTGTAATTAGTTAATTTCCAGCTGGGCAGATAAGCAAGTTGGCACTTTTTCAATGATTTCTCTGATTGCAGCGGGCGATGGCCCTTTAATTCGAAGCTGTCATATCGCCGGCGAATCACTAGGAGCAAGTTCACGATTTCCGCGTTTCACTGCACATGTGCAAACACGGGAACTTGCTCCTTCAATTCACCTCTAAAAACTGAGAGTGCTGTTGGGCGCCATCATTATTTCGGGACCAATTTCTGGCCCTATATTTATTGTCACAAATGCATAGAAAGACTTGAAAAATCAGGAGCAGCTCCAAGAAAATTCCGGGTCTATGTCAACAGTCAAGATTAGATTGGATAGGTGGATGACGGAAAAGGGGATGAAGTATTACGGGAACAGGGTGGGTAAATGTGATTTGGACTTTTTTTTGCATGGAGGGTAAACGCTGGCACAGACTGGTTGGACTGAGTGGCCTGTTACTATGTTGTAAATTATATGTATTTTGATGTGACTACTAAAATGTATCCTGTTCGGCAAGACCTTGTGACTTTAGGTGGAGGAGCCCATTGTTTGACGCTACTGCTATTGACTGAATGGCATGAGAGGCTAAAGGAATGAAGAAGGAATTTTAATTGACTACATTTGTACAGAATATGAGAATAGAAATAATTCATAAATATGCCAAAATGTGTGTTGCAGTTAACAAATTGTTTACAAAAGATATATGTCATAATATGTGTAATGCACGTATGGAGAAAATTTCATGGAGTGTGCCCCTTCTATCCTGTACAATTTCGGGCACTGCAGTGAGCCCATGTTCCCGTGTGGTCAAGTAGCTATCCATCCATCTAGAAGAAGGGTTATACCTAAAATGTTAACCTAGCTTTTATCTTTACAGATGTTGAGGGAGCCGCTGTGTATTTCTATCATTTTCTGGTTTTATTTCTTTGCAGTCTATTGAGGGAATATGTTTGTGTTCCCTGTCACTATAACAAGCTCTTTTGTCACCGGCGTCTCTTCTCCACTACAAACAGCCTTCTTAAACCCCTTTCCCTTGCTTCTTCCACCCTCACCTCCAACAAGTGCGAGGAGCTCATGGACTACTTTGTCACTAAGATTGAAACCATCCGTTCAGCTGCCTCTGCCGCTTCCCTCCCTTCCTCTAGTCCACCAAGATTCCCCTTCGGTTCCCCCCTGCCCTAGCCCTGAATTTGCATCTTTCTCTAGTTTCTCTCCTATCTCCCTCATGCCCTCTCCTAGCTCACCTTGAGCATGAGACCCACCTCCTGCTCCCTTGATCCTATTCCCATCAAACTGCTGACCACCCAACTTCCCTTCCTGGTCCCATGTTAATAATATCAGTTAACAGTTCCCTCTCCTCAGGTAATGTCCCCCTCCCCTTCAAATCGGCCGTCATCACCACCTCCACAAAAAACCCTCCAAGCCCATCTTTCCCGCAACTCCATGTTTCAATCCCTCCAATCAGGTTTTCACCCCTGCCACAGTACTGAAACGGCCCTTATCAAAGTCACAAATGACATCCTATGTGACTGTGACTGTGGTTAACTGTCCCTCCTCATCCTTCTCGACCTGTCTGCAGCCTTTGACATGGTTGGCCATACCATCCTCCTCCATCGGCTCTCCTCCGTCATCCAGCTGGGTGGGACTGCACTCACCTGGTTCCATTCTTATCTATCCAGTCATAGTCAGAAAATCACCTGCAATGGCATCTCTTCTCGTTCCTGCACCGTTACCTCTAGACTCCCCCGAGGATCTATCCTTGGCCCCCTCCAATTTCTCATCTGCATGGTTCCCTTCAGCAACATCATCCGAAAACACTGTCAGGTTCCACATGTACACTGGTAACAGCCAGCTCTATCTCACCACCACCTCCATCGACCCCTCCATTGTCTCTGAATTGTCACACTGCTTGTCCAACATCCAGTACTGGATGCGCAAAAATTTCCTCCAATTAAATATTGGGAAGATCGAAGCCATTGACTTCGGTCCCCGCCACAAACTCCGTTCCCTACCCACCGACTCCATCCCTCTCCCTGGCCACAGTCTGAGGCTGAACCAGACTGTTTCTAAACTTGACGTCCTTTTTGACCCGGAGATGAGCTTCAGATCACATATCCACTCCATCACCAAGACTGCCTACTTCCACCTCCGTAACATTGTCCGTCTCCGCCCCTGCCTCAGCTCATCTGCTGCTGAAACCCTCATCCAAGCCTTTGTTACCTCTTGACTTGGACTATTCTATTGCTCTCCTGGCCGGCCTCTCATCTTCCACCCTCCATAAACTTGAGCTCATCCAAAACCCTGCTGCCCTTATCCTAACTTGCACCAAGTCCCGTTCATCCATCACCCCTTGCTGACCTACATTGGCTCCGGTCCAGGAATGCCTCAATTTTAAAATACTCTTCCTTGTTTTCAAATCCATCCATGGCCTCACCCCTCTCTATCCCTGTAACCTCCTCCAGCCCTACAACCATCCGAGATCTCTACACTCTTCTAATTCTTGTCCCTTGTGCATCCTCAATTTTAATCACTCCACCATTAACGGCCGTGCCTTCAGCTGCCTAGGCACTAAGCTCTAGAATTCCCTCCCTAAGCCTCTCTGCCTCCTTAAGACGCTCCTTAAAACCTACCTCTTTGACCAAGCTTTTGGTCACCTGTCAATATCTCCTTATGTGGCTTGCTGTGCAATTTAGTTTGACAATCGCTCCTGTGAAGCGCCTTGGGATGTGTTACTATGTTAAAGGCGCTATATAAATGCAAGTTGCTGTTGTTGTTATGTAAGGAGACAGGTCAAAATTTGACCTAACTTCAAAATCTAAATTTTGGCTACATTTATTGGTAAGAACATAGGCGATACAATCAATGAAGACTGTAATTAACAGGTGATCCATTGACAAATACTTAGGACTCTGTTACAAGCTTCAGTAAATCAAAGGATTAATGTGTTACCATAAATTATGACAGCAATTCTAGTATAGGTTATGAATTTCATCTCAATCCCCAAATGTACATTGGTCTGAAATGCACCCCGATGTAGGTTTTATTTTGTTTAATTAACACATATACACATTCTATAAAATAGACACAATACTTCCAGACTAGACTATATTGTTTTTTTAAAAATATAGAAAGAACACATGGAACAAGAAAATGCAATTCAGCACACAGTCCATTGCTTCCACATTCCATATGCAATTTGCCCTGTTATGGGCTCCATCCTACCCATTCAATCTCCTGAAAGCAGTAAAAACCACAGAAAAAACCTGCAAAAAGTTGAAGCTCAATGAAATTGCTTCCTTACCCTTAATAGGCAATCAACTGAAACTCAATAACATCAATCCAAGTCCAAACCAACACCAATTAGTTACTTTCACAGACAACACTTACATGATCCATGCCAGCAACATGAATTACTATACTTGGTAAAGTATACTTGATCAGTTAGGTCCATACTCATCCTTACAGTTTTCAATCCCATCACAGTAGCATCAAGTTTGGCTGCCAGAAAACTGATTGACAAGGTAAAGAGCGAGCAAGCATGTAGTGGTAGTGTGGCCCAGATTCACTGCTTGTTGCATTACTGTGATTTCTAATTGCAGATTTCTATCTTTAGTTCATAATGGTCAAGTAGCTGCAGTCTAATAATTTGCCTCAGTAGCAATAATTTGATTTGATTTTATCTTTATTTGTTAACTCAAGCTTGTGAAAAAAAGTGAGTAATATTTTAGAGATTTATCCATACAAATCAAAGAATGAATACCCTAGTCATGACTGGAATATCATAGGACTCATTCTAGGATGTCAAATATTTTAGTGGCATGTATGTATTTTGAGGCATTACTTTATACGTTATTCAAGAAACCTATTAGTTTCTCACATGTCAAGAGAATCGTAAGCAGAAAGTGAGTTGGGTTTTTTAATATCTGCTCACTCAACAGAAGAAAAAAACTTGTTAGGTATTTATTTAAATGGAATCAAGTGTACTTGACATTATCATTAATTAGCAAGTTATGTCTCCATTGATTTATTAGACATCATGGTCTTGTGTCTTTGTGCACTCCTCTAAACAGCTTTGACTGGAATTCCCCTACAACAGCAGGTCACAAGGACAACTTTGTTCCAAATTCACATTTATCTCAATAGAAGGTCATATGGATTATAAATGACCCAAGATAAGCAGCACAATCTGTATCTCTGTGTGCCCTGAGCACAACATCCCTTTGTTCAGTAATTGAGACAGTTAGTTACATTTTATTTTTCTACGGTGGCACAAAGACACATGCCAACATTTACATAAGTGACTCTTATGTAATAGATTCTTCTTATACTATACGTACGATGATCATTTCCATTCAGTTAATACCAAAGTTCCAAAACACCAAAAAAAATTCATTCTCCTACCTTTAGAAAAAAGCTAAAATACCACAAATTGCATTGATTCCAGTTTATTCTTATCTACAGTCTAACCCCACATCCCACAGTTGTAGGATGTCTGTGTCGTACCAATTCAGTGCTTCAAAAACTGCAGACTATTGCTAATGACTGTCCTGCAGCAACTGGCATTCCCAGGTATGTCACTGAGGGGCTACACCAAGTAACTGCACATGGTACTAAGAAGAGCTTGGAATTCAGGCTTGGTCTCAACACTGATGCTACCTAAGGATGAATGATGCCATTCTAATGACTGAAATGGTAAGATGCTGATTTAATTGGCTCTCAGAATTACATTGGTACTTCTGATATTGACTGACCATTTTAGTAAAATACAGTAATGCACAGAAACTTTCAAAAATTGCACACATCTGATCTTTCAAAACAAAACTCTGTTAGTGTGCTGGAAGTTTACAAGCAGGTTAACTGCTTAAACTCAGCCAGGTTCATTGATGAGGAAGGCCTGCACAGCAGCAAATGTTGTAGGTACCTATGAAATGCATTTCTTAGTTGTGAGTTAAATGTAACAAAAATTGTACATGCATATATAACTAGTGGCACAATAATGTCATAGTGTTCAGGTCTGTTAGAACTTAAAGATTGAACATTTACATCATATGTTCCATGAACATTTCTAATTAGTACTAAATAAAGTAACACTTACATTTATATAGCGCCTGTCACAACCTCAGGACATCCCAAAGCGATTTATGGCCAATGAAATACTTTTGAAGTGATGTCGCTGTTGTAATGTAGGGAAACGCAGCAGCCAATTTTTGCACAGCAAAGTTCCACAAATAGCAATGAGATAAATGACAAGATCATGGGGTAGAAATTGGTTACGGCCCCTTTTTGTGTGCCTAACCAATGGTACATGCTCCAGGAGACTCACCTTAAATTGTTCCTCGTGCCTCATTTGCTTAATTTGGGCGATCTGCCAGCACCCGTCACATCTGTACGTGCAGCTCGCCCATTTTGCCTGCATGAATGTTGGGTCATTTGTCTTGTCAGCAGCAGCCCGAAGGCAAGTCCCTGATTGGGGGGTAGCGGCTACTGGGGTGGGGGGGGGGGACGCGATAGAGAATCCTGTGAAGTTGGGGGAGCAATCCTGCTCCTCCTGGCTCCACAGCAATGTTATTGGAAATATTTTTTAAAAAAAACAATTCTTATGTTAGCAACTACTCTTTAAGCTGCATGAGAGGACAGAGAGGACAGTGAGTTTAATGTCTCACCCGAAAGATGGCACCTCCAACAGTCAAGCACTCCCTCAGTTCTACACGGAACTGTTAGTCTAGATTCTGTGCTCAATGCCTGGAGTGGAGTTTAAACTCACAACCTTCTCACTCAAACCATTAAGTTAAGCTATCACTTAACAAGCAAATCCCTAATTCTTTCTTCACTCCTCCATCACCATCAAGCCTGGCTCAATGAGGAAGGTAGAAGAATTTGCCAATAGCAACACCAAGCAAACCTGAAAATGAGGTACCATCCTAGTGAAGCTACAACACAGGACTACATGCACACAAAAACAGCGAAAGCAGCATGCTATTGACAGAGCTAAGCAATCCCACAACTAACGGATCAGATCAAAGCTCTGCAACCCTGTGACATCCAGTCCTGAATGGTGGTGGATAATTAAACGACTAACAGAAGGACAAGGCTCCATGAACATCCCCATCCTTAATGATGGTGGAGCCATCTTCAGTCAGAAGTGCCGAGTGGATGATCATTCTCGGCCTCCTATTGAAGTCCCCGCCATTACAGATGCCAATCTTCTGCCAATTTGATTCTGTCCACGTGACTTCAAGAAATGGCTGAGTGCTCTGAACACAGTAAAGGCTACAGGTCCCGACAACCCCGGCTGTAGTGCTGAAGACCTGTGCTTCAGAACTAGCCGGACCCATAGCTAAGCTGTTCCAGTACAGTTACAACACTGGCATCAACCAAACAATGTGGAAAATTGCCTGTCAACAAAAGCAAGACAAAACCTACCCGGCTAATTACTGTCTCATCAGCTTACTCCCAGTTATCAGCAAAGTGATGGAAGGGGTTGTCAACAGTGCTATAAAGTGGCATTTACTCATAAATAAGCTGCTCACCGATGCTCAGTTTGGGTTCTGCCAGAACCACTTGGCTCTGGACCTCATTACAGCCTTGGACACAAGCTAAATTCCAGAGGTAAGATGAGAGTGACTGTCCTTGGCATCAAGGCAGCATTGAATCAAGTGTGGCAACTGTAAAACTGAAGTCAATAAAGATCAGGGGGAATAGTTTCCAGTGACTGGAGTCATATCTGGCACAAAGGTGGATGGTTGTGGTTGTTGGATGCCAATCATCTTAGCCCCAGGACTTCACTGCAGGAGTTCCTCAGGCCACAGTCCTAAATTCAACTATTTTCCACTGCTTCATCAATGACCTTCCTTCCATCATAAGGTCAGAAGTGGGACTGTTCACTGATGATTGTACAGTATTCAGCTCCATTGGCAATTCCTCAGATAATGGAGCTGTCCATGTCCACATACAGCAAGACCTGGATAACATCCAGGCTTGAGCTGATAAGTGGCAAATAACATTCGTGCCACATAAATGCAAGGCAATGACCATCTCTAACAAGAGAGAGACTAACCACCTTCCCTTGACATTCAATGGCATTACCATCGCTGAGTCCTTCACCATCAACATTCTGTGGATCACCATTGACTAGAAACTCAACTGGACCAGCCACATAAATATAGTGGCTACTAGAGCAGGTCAGAGGCTCAGTATTCAGCAGCAAATGGCTCATCTCCTGACTCCCCAAAGTCTCTCCACCACCTTCAAGACACGTCAGAAATGTGATGGAATACTCTCCTCTTGTTTGGATGGATGTAGCTGCAACAACACTCAAGAAGCTCGACACCATCCAGGACAAAGGAGCCTGCTTGGTCGGAACCCTATCCACTAGCTTAAATATCCACCCCCTCCACCACCAACGTACCATTGCTGCAGTGTGTACCTTCTACAGGATGCACTGCAGCAATTTGCCAAGGCTTCTTCAGCAGCACCTCCCAAACCCACAACTTCCACTACCTAGAAGGACAAGGGCCGCTGGTGTATGGGAACACCATCACCTTCAAGTTCGTGACTTGGACATATACCGCCATTCCTTCATTGTCACTGGGTCAAAATACTGGAACTCCCTATCTAACAGCATTGTGGAAGTAACTTCACCATATGGACTGCAGGGGCTTAAGAAGAAGTCCCATCACCACCTTCTTAAGGGCAACAAGGGATGGGCAATAAATGCAGGCATTGCTAGCGATGCCCCCATCCCAAAGAATGATTTAAAAAAACAATTTTTTTTTTAGTATATGAAATATATAGTCAATGAAGTTCCTGCTCTTGCATGTGCTTCGTTGTAGAATCTTTGCTGAGGGGTACGGTGGTTGGGGGGGAGGGAACAACAGAGGTTGTATAGCCATGTCATGAGTCTCCTTTTGAGCGGATAGCCCATATTTTTGCTGAGCCACCCTGGATTCCCCAAAGATATGGATGTCATGGGCACTACCTGGAAAAAGTGTAATGTCGTGCAGAATTCTTTGGTAATGGTCACATATCCTTCGGATCATCATGTAGTGATATGCGGGTTTTTTTCCATGAAGCCATAGGATGTTGTACCTGAGTAGCCACATGACTGTAGCCTATGATGCTCCGGGAATGCAATATCTTTCCAAAAACCCTGTGTGTCTGCTCCTGCTGTATCCAAATGCTGAACTTAATGTTGAAACAGAACATCTGTGACCTCAGTTGTGCGTTGGTAAATCACAAACTAGGTAATCCTTGCCAAGTTTACTGGGCCTCTCTGCTGCTGTTGGCACCTCCTCCTCCTACTCCAACATTTCAAGAAAAGTGAGACTATCTGATATACCTGTGCTGCTGGCTGAATGAACCAGTTGAGCCAGTCCTCATAACGTCTCCTACTCTGCTTTGCTTAGCTCTGCTCTGCACTGGACCTTTGCCAGCTCTCTTCCCTGCCTTAATTCCATCATTATAGTGGGAGTCATTGATGTGATGTGAGCTGAAGGCAAGCATGAGTAAATTTACATGTTTGTCTTTAATTGATGCTTAACAAGTTCTTAACGAGCCAAAAAACATCATCAATAGGTCTATGTGTTCAGATGCATTAAACCAGATTTTTCTCCAGATGACATTTAAGAGTACGGACAAAAAAAAAATCACTTTTGCTAATGCACAGAAGAATTTGCAACTAGTTGCATAGTTGACAGTTGTATCCCCCTTTTTCTCCTCCCTAGAACAGATGAAACCTAGAGATAATTAAAGAACTGAAATATTTGTTATAATTTTTATTGTCACCATTTTCTATTTTTATCTTAACAAAAAATTTTATGTCTGCATGCACTTCCTGTCGTCACTTTTTTTACCATCATTGTCAACTTTTTCTATTATAAACTCCTATATCCACAGGCGAGAGAGAAAGAGGCCAGTTTCTCCGACTTACCATCTGAAATACCATGTGAGAGCAACTAGAATATTAAAAAAAAATGTAGAAATTCACTCCCCCAAATGACTCAGCTGGTAAGCACAATGTCCTAGTGGAACTGAACCATACATATCAGCAATGTACATGTGCTGAGTTACCTAACCTCAGCTCAGTTGGCAACAGGGAGGATACAATATACTCCAGAATTTCTGGGCCAGCAGGAAAAGCATCAGTCAGTGTTCCCACACTTAGTCACTGTCCAAATTTGAACAGTCTGCTGATACTCACTGTCTAGGCTCACATGAAGAATGGCCACTTAGGTGAGACACTGGAAGGTGCCAGATGTTTGAAATGAACTCCAGTAAAAGTCAGTGCCTGCGAGAGGGGGAAGGGAGAGATGAGGAAGAGGGGAGGAAACTGGAAAAAACACAGAAAAGAAGACAACCCATAAATACACCTATAAGAAATCAGTATTGGGTCCAGTAGATATAGAAAACATAGCAGCTTAGTACATTGGTAAGGAAAATGACAGACTGGCATTCTCATAGTTAATGCCGTGACCTCACCACCAAGTTGCAGATTCAACAATCAGGCTATCTTGACCCACAAATATCAGTATTAAAGAATGGAATAATGAGGTGAAGCAATGCACAGCACCTCATAGATACTGAGCATTTCACCTGGGGCTAAAGAAAAACTGACACTGTTCACCTTACCCCACTGTGTGCATGGCTCCTATCAAATGATCAAAGACCATCACCCGCAGCAGTGCCTCACTGCTTCTTAAGTATGTGCTTTGTGGTGATCACCATCAACTGATATCATAGTTGATACATAAGTCATGCATGATGTGACATATCTTCGGGGCAATTTTTGTAAGGTCTGGTTTGCTGACATTTTTCTGGTTCTATTAGAGCTCTGCCAAGCCAAATTTCAGCCAGCCCATCACCCATAATAAGCAGTCACTGAAAAAGACAAAAGACCATTGTACTTACACCGAAACTTTAAACAGCTAGTCAATAACTGCCCATTATCAAGAACCTCACATTTATTTTAAGAACTGCAACAGTGTTGCTCCAACTAATGTTTCTCACAGAACTGTATACTGGACCATTACTGCTTACAAATATATGTACAATATTTCTATATTACTTTATAAATACTTTTAAAAGAATCAGATCTTCACTCTCATACTGACATTATTATGGGTTCAGTTTTTTCAGATTCTCAGAAAAAGTTCCTTGTTTACAAGAAAGCGTATCTAACTGTGAAAACACCTCTGTAGACACACACTTGGGAGCACTTACCTGGCACACTTATGAAATCAGTTGAAGTTTGCTGTCAACTTATGAAAGTTTTTTAACAGGAGCAAAGCAGTCACATCACTGAGGGAAGACATTGTAACACACAGTTGTTCATGTGCTGCATCTCAAACTGGGTCTGCTACTAAGGACATCTGTCTCTGGAATGTACTGTGTCTCAGAAGAGGGGGAAGGGGTGCGCAACGTGTTTTGCTGTTGATGCAAAATGCTGTATACTTACTTTAGAAGAACAACAAATCAAAGGCAAAACGTGGTAAACAATTTCATTAAAACTCTACAACTTGCCAGAAATGTATCCTTGCATGAAACATTATCAGCAAAATTGTCCCTTTCCCCTACCAAAAATCTGCTGTTCCACAAGGAGCAAGAGCTTATTGATTGAATGAGATCCTTCAAGCAGCACTTAAGTCTCCTGGGGAGAATTTTTTTCTCACTTAAAGTACATTGTACAATAAAAAGAAATTACATCTAGTAAGATTACTGAAAGTTTTTCAAGTGTAAATACATGTGTGTGTTGCAGGAGTCGGGGGTATTGGTGGGGTGGGGGGGGGGGAAGGAAGTAACTATACTGATCAGTGAATCAATGTCAAAAGCTTCAGTAATTTCTGTCCCCTTCCATAATAGTTTTTCTGTAGAGGTTTATGTTACATGTACTCCTACTGCAGGGACCATGGAGGTGCCAATTTGTTCTGACCAATGCAGCAGTCCTTCAGAAATCCAGTACTGGCACTTTGAATAGAATCTGGCATGCTGTATTTTCACAGATAAAATAAAGCAGTGGTCCAATAGGTTGAGAGAGTGGAGGGGGTGGCATCAAAGCACATTAAAAGTTTGCATTCCAGGAGCTGAGCCAGCCAAATACCACAGCTCTTCATTCACAGTGACACAAATAATTGCCATAACAACCAGCATTCAGATGAGGTCGTGCAATAATTAAAACCTTTTTTAAAATACGGAATAGCCTGAAATGAATAATTTTGCACAGTTGTTAATATATTTCTGTAGAGGAAACCAGGCTAATAATAATTTTATTGTGAGAAACTATTTATCTATCTAATTGTAAAAATTAACTTTCCAATATGTTTTAAAATATGGAGTGAGGGAACTCAAGCTGATTAATGAACTTGGCTGCACTTTGTGCCTTAATCAGTTCTTGATTCCCTGTTCCAGCAGAAAACATTGTGAACCATTCATTGTACCCAACACAATTGCTTGTTATAGAATTACATTCTAAGGGCTCAGAGCACTGAGGCATTAAAATGGAAAGGGAATGATAAGCTGATTTCAAATGAATACGGAATATTCGTAAAATATATTTCTATGTTTAGTAAATCAATGTATTTGAAGCAAGATGGTCACTAATAAAGGTCATTATTTTTAAAGTTATAAAAAGTTTATGAATGCCCACAAGACTTTAAAAATACAATTTATATTATAGTTATTAATAACAGTGTAACTAAACAGGACAAGGGCTATCTCCTCATATTAAAATTCACACTTTCAATGGGGTCTATTTTGATTTTTGGATGGCCGACCAGTAGAGCTCATTGGCCGCCCTTTCCGGTGCAAAGTGGCCCCACGATTTTGAGTCTCTGGCCTCATTTACATTCACCAGGAGAGCTGCAGGTGTCCCGACAAAGCTAGTCAGATTCTGCAAAAGAAAATGGGCCGCAGCTGCCGCCAGGAAGGTAAGTCGCGGGGGTGGGGGGGAAGGGCGAGTGGTGTCAGCGGCCCAGATTATTTTTATGGGCCGGAGGTGAACTCCTGATCCTTCAAGGCCCACAAGAATAATTCAAGACTTACCTTTGTTGGGCCTTTTCTCTTCCATTGCCCATGGAAGCGGTCAAACCAGATCCTACTTATAAATGGTAATCGGTGTCCTATTTACTGCATCAAACCCCGATTTCCATTTTAAAAGGGGCCTATCGCCTGAAACGGGCAGGCGCTTTGGACACCCAGAGGTAGGCCCCTTTTGAAATAGCGCTGGCCGCATCGCTGGTGTTAACGGGGCAGAAAGGCTAGCGACCCCATTTTGAGGCCCCGTTAACACCAGGCGAAGTGAGTGAAAATCGACCCCAAGCCTTCCTACAAGCTATATTGCTAATTTGGTATGCTTTGCACCCATTTTAGGCCTGATGGGAAAGTGCTATCCATGCCACAAACATCCCAATATGTTTTCCTGGGGTATGTGCTATAATTAATGTGAAGCCTATCAGTTATTTTAGTGCAACATGATATATCTGTACAGGAGAAGGCGCAGCTGAAGAGTAGTACCACAGTGTTTAATAAAAATCTTAACATTGCATCAGGATTATGTGCACAGAATGAACATGTTACTAGGACGACTGCCAACATTTACCACACATGCTGACATTCAACCTTCTACTAGCATGGGGCATGATTAAATTTTTTCATACAATACAGGCATTCACACTGTGGAGCAGAAAAGGACATCCTAAGCAACAGATGCATTCATAGATTGCGATGTATACAAACTGCTTCTTCTGAACAGACCACAGGAGTTGGTTATTACCACTGCAGTTTAAGAATACTTGCATGCTTTGTTACTTTTTCATTAGTTAGACAAATCTCCTCATTCATTCTCACTTCAAGGATGACAGTCACTTCCATTTCTTAATATACGTACACTTACCTCATTATTTAGATTGCTGGTACGTGTATATTTTGTACCAAACAAAATAAATGAAGGGCTTGTGACAACTGAAGGCTTGAGGCAGCTCCTGAATTCTTGCCTAATTTGGCTGCATCCACCTTCAGCACTTGGCTGAATCTTCACCCTCATTAAATATTCCTCAGGTTGCAGTGCAAAATAACAACAATTATGAGCCTCAATATGGCAAGCACCACTTACTGCTTTTTTGTATATGACAATGTATAATACAGTGGGGTGGGAATTTTCAACTTCTGCCCGAAACGAGCGTGAAGTTGGCGGATCGGCCACGCTGCTCGCCCAAAGCCTGTTTCGGGAGGCCCGAACTGTTTCAGGTTTGAGCCTCATTTGAATGCAGCCGGTGAGCAGCGAGCATCAAATGGGAGCTCCGCTGCAGCTCGCCCGTTCTGGTCTGCTCCTTCTGGCCCCGCATAAATAAAAAGAAAAAGATGTTTGGAGCTCCTTTGTGGACTGGCCAACCATGGTCCCTTTAAGGACAGTTAGTTAGGCCGCTCACTGCCTGAAACAAATGGGTGGAGCATTCGCAAAAATTGCATTTGGGGTCCTACAACTCTGCAGGACCCCAATTTTCATATTTAAAGAGCCTCCTGCCTGAAACAGGTCAGCGTGCTGCGCTCCTATTTATGTGCCTGACTGAAAGTTGCATTGGGCAAGCCTTGGGTGTGGCAGAGGTTCCCCTCCACTGATGTTCCTCTGCCAGCTGTCCGTTTTTCAGGCAAGAAATGGACGGCCAGCATTTGGAAATTGCCCCCAATGACTCAAATTGAGGCCTACTATAAATTTCATCCTCACAGCTTTGAAAAATGACTGACCTGTTCCATTAATCGGTGTTTATGTATCCTGTAGCTTGCCATAAGCCACATGCAAAGAAGAACCAGGGCCACTCCCACAAGTAATTATTTTACTACAGGCTACAATCTTTTGTAAGTAAAAAACACAATTTTTGACACTGTAGGCATAAGTTAATGCATGGATCCCTGGGGACGTTAGGTTTCCCACACTTTCACATGAGTCCATCAGAAGAAAAGCCTACACATAGTATTGTAGCATTAACCAACATTTGCAGGTTGGAGTTCATTAGCTGCATGGTTAATATGCAGCTCAGCAGCATTAAAACAGGTATATTTTGATTAGCTTTTCAATTGTACACTCGTTACACCTCAGCATAAAGTTGTCTGTTTCTAAGAATTAGTTCTAAAGGGAAGAAAGTTAACTCATATTTAATGGATTCTTTAAGAGAAATGCTAAAAGTCATTTCAGACTACTGGATCTGGTCCAAGGAAATGAAAGCTATGTTCATATTTACGCCATGAGATGTTATTAATATTTTGTTCTGAGCGCGTATAATACGGCAAATGGAGGTTTGCAGCACTGCACAAAGTATAAAATAGGACCCAAGGGTTGCAACAGTGTAAGATACACATTTAAAATGAGAATTGGATTGCTTAGTTCAGAATTTTACCCATCTATACTCTAAAAGATAAACAAAGACTGGCATTGGCACTTTATCACATCTCTGAACATGTTTAAATACAATGAATTACCTTCAAAGTGCAGTGACTGTTTCATAGGAAAACCTCAGCATATAGTTACCATAGTAGAAGATTTACATTATGTACTGTAATTTTATTTAATACATTTAGAATAGATCCAGTATACTCACCCCTATCAGGAAATTTGATCTGAACTGACAATCTGAAGTGACCTCCATTAGGCAACTTATGGTTTCTTTGCAAATTTGATGCTCAGTAATGCAGGTGAGTCTGGCCTTTTAGTGAAATAGCTTCACACAGGTACAGAGGTACAGAGTGTACACAAGTAGAAAACCTTTCTCCACACATGCACCACATCTTCTCCATCCTAAGTTTGACATCTTAAAGAATGCTGGCAGATTCATATCTAGAACCATAACTACAAAGATAGGTATATTTATTTTACTTTTGTTTTGAAATTGTGTATTTTTTTTAAACTTAGGTCATCAGGAATGGCACATCCAATTCCTTACGGACTAGTGTTGGGAAGGGAAACAGTTCTGGGCCAGCCTAATGCCTATCCATTTTCCATGGCAAACTAGAGATGAGTATGTACCGTTGTCCATAGCAGTGTCAGTGTCCCTGAAGAACATGCTGGGCAGGGGGTGGGTAATTCCAGGAGGTGTACAGATAGAATTTACCACAGAGGTTAAAAAATGGAGCAGAATGGTGTTGGCAGGCAGAAGCATGAGAGCAGGCTAGAAGTTGGCCAAATGTGCCTCTGGCGCACTAAACTTCAAATTATATAGTATGCAAAATTACTGTACATGCACTGATATGTTTGCCCAGGCATATGTAGACAGACTTGCTAGCCCAAGATTTGATCACAAAACTGCTCAGAATTCCACTTTTGCAATTCTTGACATGTGCATGTTTCCATATGCATTAGTTGGTGTTCAACTCTGCAGTGTACCACAGGTGTAGCAGTTAAAATGTTAGGAGTGGAATTACCTGTGGTGATGTAATCAGGAAATTACATCCAAATCTCCCCCCATTCATGCGCCCATTTTGCCGATGTCAATTTACGCCTGAATTTCCTGCCAATCTCATTTGTATGCTCCAGGACTCAAAACACGGCGTTAAAAAAAATGAAATTAGCATAAACAATTGGAGCCTGAGGAAAGCACGGAGCTCACACCATATATTCCTTCTTTAAGTTTGAAAATTAAAGTTTCAAGCCATTTAACCATTATTCATGCACATTAGACACAGCATGGGCTGCATCAGTCTAGCCCGGCTGGCCGACAGGCAACAACAGGGGCACTGGCGGAGTGGCAGGGGTGGAAGCAGGAATACTGTCGTCCTGAGAGAGGACAGCAAGTCCGACTGCCATGGCGCCTCTGCCACTCTCCCGGGGCGGCGCCTCAGCACTCCTGGTGATCGGCTGGAGAACGTATTGCTGGAGTGCTGTGATGCCCTGGAATCCCTGTTCCACAGTGGTCCCCAGAGCCACAATAGCAGCAGACTGAGCTTCCAATGCAGCAGTCTGAGCTGCAAATGCAGCAGTCAGACCTTGGATGGCAGATGTTTGTGCTGCAATGGATGCTGTGACATCAATCATCAGACGCTGCATCATGGTGGGTTCCACAGGTGCGCTGATGGAGGTGACCACCCGTTCCATGTTGGAAAGGATGGGCTCCAAGCTTTGCGCAAAGCCCTGCACCAAGTTGGAGCTGGACTCCTCATCCCCATGCCCCTTCTCATTATGCACAGACTTTCTGGCAGGCTTGCCAGTGCCCCAAGCATTTGTTGGTGTGCGCCCATCAGCCGTCTTCTGTAGCCTGGCCCATCGAAGTCCTCATCTGACTCCTCTGCAGCAGAACTAGTGAGTGACCTTGCCCTCCGGCGAGTTGGCTCCTGTGGTATCCGTTCCCTCTGCCCCGGCTCCTGCGCACTTGTGCTCGATGTCTCACCACGTGCAGATCCCTCATCTAACCTAACCTCTAAAGGACGTGCAGTGTCTGTCTCTGAGCTGGTGGAAGCAAGTTTCAGATCAAGTGACGGTGTGGCTTCAGGTGTCCTCCTCCTCCTCCTCCGGTGCCACCAAATGTTCTTGGGTATCTGCAATGACAAAGGGAAACAGGTTGAGTTGTGGAGTGGGGAGAGGAGCAAGTAAGAGGTGCGTGCTGGCAGCGTGTGCAGCACGTGAGTCAGAAAAGATTATGGGAGGAGGGAGATGTGGAAAAGGAGAAGGATCATTAGATATGCAGAGACCCCCTTTAACCGGGACCTCCAGCACGGCACGTTGTAACGGCTGCAACAATGACCCGCCCAATAATCTGCAGCACCGTCTCCTCTAGGGGGGGGTGAGGATGTGTAGACATTCCCGTCCAGCCTCAGGTCCCTCCTGCTGGCGAGTGTTATACGCCACTTTCTCCTGCAAGACAGAGGACAGTGTGTCAGTGAGTGTCCTGCAAAGTGTGTGGGTGATGTGCCTGTCATGATCGAATAGCTGCCAGTTTGTGTGACTTGAGTGGTGGTTGTGTGGCCTGCAGGTGTGCTATTATGTGCAGGTGAGATGCAGCATTTCGTATGGATGGCAGTGTTTGTTGGTGGGTGGGTGGGTGACGGGAGGTGTCGTGCATGGAGTATTGGTGCAGTTGGTAGGATGTGCCACTTGACACTTGCATTCACTCACGTCAAATCATTAAATTTCTTGCGGCAATGCACCCACGTGCGTGCTGCAATGCTCCTTGCATTCATCTCCTGTGCCACGGCCTGCCAATGCCTACGTAGCTGTAGTCTAGACGGCCTACGGCCACCCTGCAGGTACAATGCTGCCCTCCTCTGGTCCACTCCTTCCACCAGGGCCTCCAGAGCATCGTCGGAGAACCTTGGTGCCTGCTCTCTTGCTGGTGCAGCTACCCGTGATGCCATTCTCCCTTCTCCACCTTGGCTGTGTATCTGCCATTAGAAATGTGCCTTCACCTTTAAGTAGTGCAGGCAGCTGATGACGTGCGCTGGCCACGCCCCATTTTCAACTTCCTCATTCTCCGTGCAGCCTCTCAGCAGCAAGCGCTGTGCTTGCTGCATGGAGATTTCAGGGTAAGTAGCAGGCAGCACGAATTTCACGTGCTGCCTGCGGAGGGTCCGTTCGGGGTGGGGTGGTAGCGCATCCCACTACCATCGCTCAGAACGGACCTTTATCCCCCACCATGTTTAAGAACCTGCAAATGTGCAAGTTTGAAAATTTATGTGATTCATACTGGTGCCATAAAAATGCATTCAAAGAAACAGAAAATACAGTGCAGGTGTTAGTGAGGATAAATTTAAAAAAGTTTCAATAATTGCAATAAAACACCAGAAAAATTACTTTGTTTCCTGCCGTGCCAAAAATTCTAGGCTTAATTTTATACCCGTTTTCAACCAGCATAATTACAGGAAATTTCGGGGTGGAGCCATTATACTGCATTCGGGCGCAGGGATCGATAGACGATCGTAAGAGATCAAAGAAATTCGGGCGTAGCTTAATTATGTGTGTATCACACTTGTGCTTGAGTTTGCTTGATCTTTTTACGCTGGGTATTTGCTTTACGCCCTGATTACATGTGTCTCTGAGTGCAAATAAATAGGAAATTCCACCCCATTGTTTCTGGTACCAGTAAATTCAAAATTTAAGTCAATAAAGCTCAAGTGAGTGTAAATTAATTTTATGATTTTGAAGTAAATGTCCATCTGTGTACCATGTTTTCATGCTCTATCTCTGGTATCTTGGTCTCTCCTGGATCTTTCTAGTCTCTGCCTTCATGATCTTTCCCCAACCCCAGCAATTTCTGCCACCTGTTCCCAATGTTTTCTTAGAGTCTCCAGCAACTTTCAATCCTATCCAGTTCTGCATCCCTTCCTTAAGTGCTGTATTCGGTACTAACTCTGTGTAAATTGAAGTTTAGGACACCCTTGAGATGCATTTGGTTTGGTTCACCTAACTCCATGGAATTATTTTAATTTTCAATGCAATTATAAATGGAGAAATTGTGTGAAATTGAAGTGAATGGAAAAGAAAATGAGTCAGGGTGTAAAATGGCTATCGATTCGCTATTGCCCACTTCAGACTATCGCTTAAGACTAAAAATAACCCCACATTGTTTTATTTATTTATTTTAATTTTTATACCTTTTAAACAAGAAAATAAAAACTGTGCAACTCATCCCCAGGTTCCTACAGCAATAATATATTTGGGGGGTTTTAGAGAAGGAAAACATTAGGGAAAGAAAAGATAACCCTTGGTAACATTTCTTTTAGGTTAGTTTTCTTATTTATAGAAGTTTCGTTTTGCTGCTTATTTTAATGCAGTTTCCTCAAAAGAAGCATAGACTATTCTAATACAATAGTCTTGGGAGCACTAGCTTTGTGTTGTCGAGGCCGCCTTGATGAGGGCTTAGTCCAGACTAGTATGCAGAACCAAGAAGCTGTTTCCCAGGGGATAGGAAGACAAAAACGATAGTTTTTTCCTTGACTACTCCTAGGCCACTGGTTATAGTGCATAATAAGCAGAGACTTACGAGTAGGTCACGTATCTGCATGCTCGCTCTGGGTAGATGCATCACTTAGGGAGACAATCAACATGCTAAAAATATAAATTACTAAATATCTAGATGCCGAGAAAGTAATTAGATGCAACCAAACCTGATAAACCTGTTAGAGATCTTTGAGGAGGTGACAGATATGGTGGCTAGGGAAAATGCAGTGAATTTGATGTACACGGACTTTCAGAAAGCCTTTGACAAGGTACTACACAGGAGGCTATTGGACAGGATTAAGGGGTATGGAATTAAAGGATGTGAAGCAAATTGGATTAAAAACTGGTTAGAAGGGAGGAAATAGTGAGCAGGAACTAAGGGTTGTTTCTCAGTGTGGTTGGAAGTACATCAGTGATTTGGACATAGGGCTAGATTGAGTACTGTCCATATTTACAGACAGTACTAAAAAGGAGGCATAGTAAATCATTTTGAGGACCAACAGAAGCTGCAAGGGGATATTGATAAGATGGTGGACTGGCAAAAAAGTGATAGATGGAATTCAATGTCAATAAACGCGAGGTGGTACATTTTGGTTAAAAAAATAAAAGTAATGATTATACTTTGAATGGGAGAAAGCTGGGTGATGTGGAAGAGCAGAGGGATTTGGGGGTTCATGTTCACAAGACATTAAAAGCAGCAACTCAAGTGGTTAAGACCATAAAAAAAACCAAATGGAATACTGGATTGTAATGGCAAAAGGTCTAGAAGTGAGTCCACATAAAACCTTAGTAAGGCCACAGTTGGAGTACAGTATGCAATGTTGGGCTCCACACTACAGGAAGGATGTTGAAACAACAGAGAGGATACAGCACAGATCTAATAGGATGTTGCCTGGCATGGGGAAATACAAATACAAAGAAAAACTTGGGTTGTTTTCATCAGAACAGAAGAGCTTACAGGGTGATTTGATAGAGGTGTTTAGAATTATGAAAGGCTTGAACAGGGTAGATAGAAACACATTGTTTTCACTGGCTGAGTGGTCTAGAATGAGAGGGCATAGATATAAGATTAAATGTAAGAGATTTAGGACAGATAGCAGATGAAACTTTTTTATACAGAGGGTTATGAGGCTGTGGAATTTACTACCTGAGTTAGTGACTGAAGCAGAGATGTCAACTTTTAAGAATAGATTAGATAGGTGGTTGGAGGAAATGGGGATAAAGGGATATAGGAACAGGTTTGGCACATGGGATTAGGATTGCTGCTTGTATGGAGGATAAACACCAGTATGGACTAGTTGGACCAAATGATTTGTTTCCGGTTGTAATTTCTATGTAATTCTATGAGTTAGTGTTACTGTGTCAGCCTTGGCTCAGTGGTAGCACTCTTGCCTCTGAGACATAAGTATGTGGGTTCAAACCCCACTCCAGAGGCTTGAGTATGTAATCTAGGGTGACACTTCAGCACAGTACTGAGGGAATGATGTCAGCGGGATAGTCTTTCAGATGAGATGTTACACTAAGGTCCTGTCTGCCCTTTCAAGTGGATGTAAAAGATCTTATGGTTCTATTTGAAGAGCAGTGGAGTTCTCCTGATGTCCTGGCCAAAATTTATCCTTAACCAACACCGCCAAAAGCAGATTATCTGGTCAATTATCTCATTGCTGACAGTGAGACTTTGCTGTGCACAATTTAGCTACTGCATTTCCCTATATTATAACGGTGACTACACTTCAAAAGTACTTCTTTGGCTTTGAAGTGCTTTGGGCTGCC
This sequence comes from Heptranchias perlo, assembly GCF_035084215.1. Taxonomy (NCBI): domain Eukaryota; kingdom Metazoa; phylum Chordata; class Chondrichthyes; order Hexanchiformes; family Hexanchidae; genus Heptranchias; species Heptranchias perlo. The sequence goes on from NC_090351.1 coordinate 21,402,054, forward strand.
CTGGGCTTATCAAAAGTGCTATATAAATGCAAGTTCTTTATTTACTGAAGTTCAGCACATTTGAAAACTATATTTCCAGTGCTTTGTTCTTCTTATGTTGCCATCTAAAACAGTTGTGAATATAATTACTTATGGATTCATTTAAATGAGTGGTCAACTGGCAGTATCAAATATTGTGAGATTGGGGTTAAATATTATGCAGGTTGCGTACCCCTTCTTAGAAATTCCCCTTTAACCAGTGATTTATCAGTTTTTCCAACAGTATTGTACAGATTCTCTCCCCTAACAATCTATGAAGGTTCATGTGAGAAGATTGGGATTGTGGCTATGGGTTTGTTTCCAGAGATATTCACATTTTTCACCTTTGAAGTAAATACAGAAGAGAATTTGAATTCTCACAGGTGCTGTGCTAAACTTTCTATCCTTTATTCCCTGGAGTCAGATTTCCTGATGCAGCCTTATGCATTAATTTGTGACATAGGACATCAGGGAATGCCATAAGTGGCCATCATCCTGAAGTTAAATAAAAACTTGTTTGCTAATAAGCAGAGGGGGAACAGTATGAGGTCAGTGTGAGGCTATGATATCTTAGATGGTGTTTTTCTTCACGTGAAGCAGCATTTATTATAGCAAACTTGCTTTTATAGTATAGTGTCCTTTGCTACGGTGCAAAGGTGCCAGCTTTATGATGCGGAAAATGAGACTCACTCATTTTCATTATCTTTAAGCCACATGTGACCAAAATACCATTCAGTTTATTAATACTTCTCTACATGTATGTTGTTAATTTAAATAATAATGCTAAAACTTGAACAAAATCAGCATTGGATTTTTTCGGTCATGTTGATTAGTTCTTTGATCATTCTGCGTTTCTTATAACAGTTTGGTATTCTGAGCAGTGTATTTCAGAGTAACTTTAAACTCCAAGAACAGATGGTTCTATTTCCTTTCCTTTGTGTAGGTTTGCAAAGGCTTAAAGAGATTTTCCTCTTTGCTAAACTTGTCACTAAAGGTCTGTGAAAATTAGCATTTCAGGAAAGTTGTTTATTAAGAGAGACCGCTAACATTTAAATATTCCTTGCCCCTCACTGAGTTTCTGAATTAAATACTGTGAGAAAAATAAAAAGGAATTTAACTGTAGATTTGTGCTTTTAAAAGGAGCAGGACTGTGGCACAAGTGAGCTTCCAGAGTTTTAACATTGCGGTTTTATTCTCAGTGATTTACAACAAATTGTCATGCGTCTTCCAGCAGTGCCTGTCTGACTGTGGCAGCTGCCGTTCTCGTAAAAATAAATGGAACACAGGTCGCACCTTAAATCACCCGATCTATTGCAGGGTGGGTGCATCAGATCACGTGAGGCTACCATACTTGATATAATCTGTTAAAGTGAAAATCAACAATCGTGTTTCAGTTTCATGTGCTTCAACTTTACATCAGAGCAAAAAAAATGTCAAAGGATACAGTTTGAGAATTATTTATTAATTAGTGGCCTTTAATGCTAAATAAATGTTGATATAGGCTCTTTTATAATGCACCCTTTAATTGAATAGCCTGCCTAAATTTGCTGTTTAAGCTCGCTTAAGTGAAGAATGAGCACTTGGATAAGATATTGGAAAGCTGCTGACATTTATGAAATGTATCCCAGCATGAGTCACAGGGGGAGAAATTCAACTCACAACCACCCATTTCGCCAATGTGAAATGGGAAAATGGTATGGCTGATATTCTAAAAGGATGAGATCAAATGGACTGATGGAGCGCCTTCATCTGAACCTATCTTGCGATTAGACGGATTCCCACTCTCCTCTTTCTCCCATCAGTGATACAGCCATAGTTCAGTAGTTTTGCTGATCTTGAACTCCTCCAAAGCTCTGCTGCCCGTATCCTAACTCACAGCAAGTCCCGTTCACTCATCACCCCTGTGCTCATTGACCTACATTGGCTCCCAGTCCGGAACCCCTTGATTTTAAAATTCTCATCCTTGTTTTCAAATCCCTCCATGGCCTCACCCCTCCCTATCTCTGTAACCTCCTCCAGCCCTACAACCCTCTGAGATCTCTGCGCTCCTCCAATTCTTGCCTCTTGCGCATCCCTGATTTTAATTGCTCCACCATTGGTGGCCGTGCCTTCAGCTGCCTAGGCCCTAAGCTCTGAAATTCCCACCCTAAACCTCTCTGCCTCTCTACCTCTGTCTTCTCCTTTAAGATGCTCCTTAAAACCTACCTCTTTGACCAAGCCTGTCCAAATATCTCCTATGTGGCTCAGTGTCAAATTTTGTTTGATAATCGCTTCCGTGAAGCGCCTTGGGACGTTTTACTACGTTAAAGACACTATATAAATGCAAGTTGTTATTGTTGTTGACTGGATTGGCAGTAATGTAAGTTTAATACTACCACCCTGCCACTAACTAAAGGCACCACCAACATCGGCAATGCTCCTAACTGCTATTGCCAGGAAAATTGCAGCAAGATGCTTCAGTAAGTTAAAACATATTTGCAGCAAAATTGCTGAGATATGCATATTTTGGCACACTCAAGTAAATAATTGGAATTCTGTTTTTAAAAATAAATTCTGTTTCTGTTTCAGTGAATCTGAATTATTTCAAATCGGAATCAAAAACACTCTCTAGTGAGTCTGACCTGCAGCATTATGTTGTGTATTTCTAATAATATGATGTATCTTTGAACAGCAAAAATATCAGTTAGAAAGCCCCTGTTATAAATACATTGTTAAGAAATGCCTTTGTAATACTGTACTGACCATTAATAGGAAGTCATCTCTTCAAGTTATAAATTAGGTAGTGAGGATATCACCAGTTGCTGTGAGAGCTGCCGGTGCTGTGAGTTCAGACAGATTCCTGCTTCATGACTGCTGTTGTTACAATGTAGCTAAGGGTGCAATCACACTGCGAGTTTTATGTTGCTGCAGAGTATAAATGGCACAAAGTGACAGTATGACTCCAGAATCAGATCCCAGTCTGACTCAGCACATGGGTTTGCACAAGGTGGAGTATATCTCCAGTACATTGTCAAGCCAGATTTAAAAAGTGCACCTGGATCTTCTGGGCACTTAGTAAATTGAAGCAATGATTTTTTTTAAAAGTTAAAAGAAAGCAGGCTCTCCAGCCAGGGCTCTCCAAACATTGAAAATTTACTGACTGGGTAAGTTAGTCCATTTAAATGAATGGATGGAAGATCAGGTGGGCTCCATTGGGGGCATGCGATCCTCCACGCTCAATTTTCCCCAATGTCCTATGCCGAGGGGATCCACTGCATTAAGCGCAATAACAGAAAAATCTGCCCTTTAGGGTTTGGGAATCAAAATGGCACAAAATAATGTGCTCCATACAGGGGTGGAACATTGAGTTCTCCCCATTATTCTGCAAATAATAAACCCTCAATCACAACTTGTCCACCTGTGAAAAGTAGTCTCTCTCTCAAGATCACTAAATATGGACGAAGACAGTCACTTGGTCTACCTCAGTTCATCCATCCAGAAAAAAAATCTACAGTCATTTCCATTACAGCATCCTAAATGATTCCACGGTTATTACCTCTACTATCCCACCTGGAAGTTGATTCTTATGTTGGTCACTTTGTATAAAGAAGAAATTCCTGCCGTCAGTCCTAAATTAGCCTTTCGCTAGTTTGAACCTGTGTCCAGTGTGAAGTTGTCAGCTTTGGCTCAATGATTGCAGTCTTGCCTCTCAGTCAGAAAGTTGTGGGTTCAAGCCCCATTCCAGAGACTTGAAGCACGTAATCTAAGTTGCCAATTTGCCAAGTGCAGTACTGAGGGAATGCTGCATTGTTGGAGTCCTTTCCCCTGTGTCAGCTTAATTCCGTTGGTAACACACCTGCCTCTAGATCAGAAGATTGTGGGTTCCAAAGCCACAATGTAGTACATGTTAGTGCTGTGTTGTTTTAGATGAAATGATCTTTAGGTACCCCCATACCTAACACAATTCTCTGATCAATATGGTGGGCAGGTGGTCTGCACCCAGGTTTTTGTTCATGCCACCCTGTAACTGATAGCATCATGGGCTTGAGGTTACTTTCTTTCTAACATTTGCTCCCTATGTAAAAGCCTGGCTTCTGTCCTGTGCCTCCACCTGATAGCCTTAGTGAAATCTCTTTGACCTGTCATGTTGCTGCCATTTGTGCTTTGATTGGGTCTGGTAAGTGTAGCGGTTATGATACTGGACCAGTAACCCAGAGGTTCTGAACTCAAATTCCACCTTGGCAGGCTGTGAAATTGAGACCAATAAATTTGATAGTTAACTGCATTAAAAACCCAACTTCAGGGAAGAGAACCTGCCACTCCTGCCTGGTATGGCCTACATATAACTATGTGGTTGACTCATCATGCTCTCTGAAGCATAATAATTGCTGGAAGAAGGCTCACCATCACATTTTTAGGGCAATACATGTGGACTTGCCAGTGTCACTAACGTCCTGATAATACGTTAAAACAAAACACTAGTAAACTACTGGCAAGACTCTATTACCTTGTTTGCAGATGAATCTGAACTTATAATCTGGGTTCAGTGTGAGAATAATATTCCTCTTGATTCACAAACCCATTTTTTTCTACTCATGAACTAGAAACAAATGGCTTCACACACTCCCACTACTATTGCCTGACTCCCACACCCCATATGTCATCCGTTTGCTTTCTGTTCCAGTTGTTTTGCCCTTACCTACCTACCTGTTCTAGATCTTCAGCCAGCAGCAAATTAAATGTAAGATTAAGGATTCATGAACTAAATATCAGTGCCTGCAGAGTCTGTGTACTTGCATACATTGCATGCATACCTGGTCTGCATGTATATATTTTGCATTTACCTAACCAGAGCAGAAGAACCAGAGAAGGTAAGAGCAGGCAACACCATTGGAAGGGGATTGGGGAGTTAACAACGGGTGAGTGATACTACTGGAGATTCCACAGATGAACCCCTCCACCACTGCAGCTCCTCTCACGGATCTTACTGATGCTGATCCCAATTTGGACACAAACAGTTTGAGTCATTTATAATAAGAAATCTTAGGCAAATCCAGATTCCTTTAGCTACAGCAAACAAGGTATGGGAGATGAATGTGTAAAGAAAAAAGTAGCAATTGAAATTCTGAGAATGCAGATAGAGACTTAAAAATGCTCTTAAAGCCTTCATGAAATTCTGTACACGGAAAGTTTAGATGTTGTATATTAAGGCTTGCAGTTCAGTAACTGCTAAATTGGTGTTTCATGTTGATTGCAGTTGGCAGATAGGAACACGCGATTTTCAGGTCTCATTTTCAGTGTGGGAACATGTCTAATCACAGATGAGAATGGTTTGTGGGCTCTGCAAAGGTTTCCACCACTTCCTGTGCTGATTAAAAGCAGCCCTCGGACGACCGTGTTAATGTATGGGAAACTTACAGTGAACAGCACAGGTTAGAGCTGAAATGAGTATTTGCCAATCAGTTTGTTTCACTGGAACAGAAAGATATTGAAAGGTTCAAGAGTTCAACCAGTCTAGGGAACATCTTAAGTCAAAGCTGTGCAGAAATGGAGAAATTGTTCTGTGGGGATTTTGATTGGACCATGAACATTATGTTACCATAGAAACAGATTTTTGCATCTTAAAAAAATCAGGGAAGCAATATTACCGAGCTCTAAAGGGGAGCCTTACAGATATCGCACTTAGTTGCCTCCAGTCTGTCTTCACCCAGACCACTGTTTAGCACTTGCAATGCGATCCACTTTAGATAGCGATTCACTTTAGATAGGTGTACAGAAGTAAAGCGTTTGCACCAGTGGGGGCATTGGACACGAATGCTGTTGTAAGGTAAGGCTGTCAAATTTATAATTCTTTGTAATTTTTGAAAAATAGTTTTTCCAAAAAGCTATTTAATCTGTCTTTCTGATCTGCTGTCTAAAAGGAAGTTTGATGTTTCAGGTGTCTTTTGTGTCTCCTTATTTGTTTCCTCCTCCCTTGAAGGTGGTGTCTTTTGCCTAGGCACTGGATGTCCTCCAGTACCTCAACCAATTGGCCATTCTTCATGTGCAAGCTTGAACAGTGAGTGTCGGCGGGCAACTCAAGCACGGGGGCATCACAGACTAACCCAATATTGTCCTCAACCAATGTCCACACATGCATACACTTTTCAACAGGGCTCACTAGATAGCAATCAGGAACAGGAACCATGGCTGATTGTGTTTCTTCCCCACTCCTTAACTAGGGATGCTGATACTAATTAAAGTGTCCTAACTGCTGCACTGAGATCAGCCTAACTCAGCAAGACCAGTACTGACCAGGGGGAAATGTAAGACTACCTTGTTTTGTATGGTCCAGCAGCATACCATGTAGTTCACTTACTCACTGAACTATTAAGGGAGTTTTACATTTTTTATAACTAGAAATATTTTAATACACTTTCTTTTTGTGTTTTGATGGACCGTGGAACAATTCTTCCCAGTTGTAATAAGCTCCAGTGGCAATTTAACAAGCTCCAGGAACAATTTGTACCAGGGTGGCTGTAAGGGTAGGCAAAATCACAGCCAGCAAGCAGCAGGTACAGTGCTATCAGCCTCAGCATCCCATAGGAAATTACAGCCCGAGGTTCTGTTCCTGATCATTATCTAGGTGTAGACATTGTGCTGGCTCGGATTCATGAAACCTTGGGGTAAATTTTCATCTTCACCACATGAAATCAATGGAATGCAAATTGGGTGGGTTCCATAATGAGCGGGCGATCTGCTCCATCAGTTTACTGCTCATGCGCTGAAGATGAAAATTTACCCCTTTGTACCGAATGAATAATTCATAATCCCCCTAATCATAGCCTTTAGTTCAAACAGACAGATTATTCTGAATTGGACCAATTCTTATTCATTTGGGTTTATCCCAGTTTTCCAATTTCTGACAAGCTTCAGAAATAATCTCTTTCGCTTGCAATTAAATGGAATTGGAATAAAAGTAATTCCTGAAGTTGCCTATAAATTTGACCACATTCTCAAAAAATCTTAGATCCCGATTGAAATTTCCTGGAAGAATTTGATCAAGATTCAGATTTCATTGATGTTTCCTTGGCATTAATATAAGATGTCATGAAATGAGTCAATGCTGTTTGTAACAGATTTGTTCCCTATAATCAGTGTGGCCCTGTTACGGAGTATCGTCACCAACAAACGTAGGTTTTTAAAACACAGAAAGAAAAGGACATTTTGATATCCTTTTGGTAATACCACAGTGAGCTGAAAAACAAAACAGCTGCTAGGTCACTTTGAAGAGTTACCATTGAAAGTTTGGCTGAGTAAGAACTGAAGTAGACCTTGGCAGACAGTCCTAGGTTCATTTCTCAGTAACTCTTAACAAAGCTACAAACTGTACCACTTGTAATCTTTAAGCCTGAAAACAATTATCGATGTGTGAATTTGTAAAGCAAGTCTTTCGTGTTGTTTTGCCCAATCTGCCATTCACCCCCGCAAAAGAAAGTGACATATACAACGGCAGATCTCTAGCACCTCACTCAGAAGAGGATGCTGCCATTGTAGCAGTAAAGGAGGAGATAGTAGCGACATTGGATAGGATAAAAATAGACCAGGACCACTCAGCACCAGATCTCATTACAGCCTTGGTCCAAACATGGACAAAAGAGCTGAATTCCAGAGGTGAGGTGAGAGTGACTGCCCTTGACATTAAGGCAGCATTTGACTGTGTCGTGGCACCAAGGAGCCCGAGTAAAATTGAAGTAAACGGGAATCAGGGGGAAAACTCTCCAGTGGCTGGAGTCATACCTAGCACAAAGGAAGATGGTAGTGGTTTTTGGAGGCCAATCATCTCAGCCCCAGGACATTGCTGCAGGAGTTGGGCAGTGACCTAGGCCCAACCATCTTCAGCTGCTTCATCAATGACCTTCCCTCCATCATAAGGTCAGAAATGGGGATGTTCGCTGATGATTGCACAGTGTTCGGTTCCATTCGCAACCCCTCAAATAGTGAAGCAGTCCGAGCCCGCATGCAGCAAGACCTGGACAATATGCAGGCTTGGGCTTGTAAGTGGCAAGTAACATTCGCGCCAGATAAGTGCTAGGCAATGACCATCTTGAACAAGAGAGAGTCTAACCACCTTCCCTTGACATTCAACGGCATTACCATCGCTGAATCCCCCACCATCAACACCCTGGGAGTCACCATTGACCAGAAACTTAACTGGACCAGCCACATAAATACTGTGGCTACAACAGCAGGTCAGAGGCTGGGTATCCTATGGCGAGTGACTCACTTCCTGACTCCCCAAAGCCTTTCCACCATCTACAAGGTACAAGTCAGGAGTGTGATGGAATACTCTCCACTTGCCTGGATGAGTGCAGCTCCAACAACACTCAAGAAGCTCGACACCATGCAGGACAAAGCAGCCCGCTTGATTGGCACCCCATCCACCATCCTAAACATTCACTCCCTTCACCACCGGCGCACTGTGGCTGCAGTGTGTACCATCCACAGGATGCACTGCAGCAACTCGCCAAGGCTTCTTCGACAGCACCTCCCAAACCCGCGACCTCTACCACCTAGAAGGACAAGAGCAACAGGCACATGGGAACAACACCACCTGCACGTTCCCCTCCAAGTCACACACCATCCCAACTTGGAAATATATCGCCGTTCCTTCATCGTCGCTGGGTCAAAAACCTGGAACTCCCTTCCTAACAGCACTGTGGGAGAACTTTCACCATACGGACTGCAGCGGTTCAAGAAGGCGGCTCACCACCACCTTCTCAAGGGCAATTAGGGATGGGCAATAAATGCTGGCCTCGCCAGCGACGCCCATATCCCATGAACGAATAAAAAAAAATTCCAGAGATGAGGTGAGAGTGACTGCCCTTGCGATCAAGGCAGCATTTGACCGAGTGTGGCACCAAGGAGCCCTAGTAAAATTGAAGTCAATGGGAATCAGGGGGAAAATTCTCCAGTGGTTGGAGTCATACCTAGCACAAAAGAAGATGGTAGTGGTTGTTGGAGGCCAATCATCTCAGCCCCAGGACATTGCTGCAGGAGTTCTTCAGGGCAGTGTCCTAGGCCCAACCATCTTCAGCTGCTTCAGCAATGACCTACCCTCAGAAATGGGTCAGAAATGGGGATGTTCGCTGATGATTGCACAGTGTTCAGTTCCATTTGCAACCCCTCAGATAATGAAGCAGTCCGAGCCCGCATGCAGCAAGACCTGGACAACATCCAGGCTTGGGCTCATAAGTGGCAAGTAACATTCGCGCCAGACAAGTGCCAGGCAATGACCATCTCCAACAAGAGCGAGTCTAACCACCTCCCCTTGACAGTCAAAGGCATTACCATCACTGAACCCCCCACCATCAACATCCTGGGGGGTCACCATTGACCAGAAACTTAACTGGACCAGCCACATAAATACTGTGGCTACAACAGCAGGTCAGAGGCTGGGTATCCTATGGCGAGTGACTCACCTCCTGACTCCCCAAAGCCTTTCCATCATCCACAAGGCACAAGTCAGGAGTGTGATGGAATACTCTCCACTTGCTTGGATGAGTGCAGCTCCAACAACACTCAAGAAGCTCGACACCATCCAGGACAAAGCAGCCCGCTTGATTGGCACTCCATCCACCACCCTAAACATTCACTCCCTTCACCACCGGCGCACCATGGCTGCAGTGTGTGCCATCCACAGGATGCGCTGCAGCAACTCACCAAGGCTTCTTCGACAGCACCTCCCAAACCTGCGACCTCTACCACCTAGAAGGACAAGGGCAGCAGGCACATGGGAACAACACCACCTGCACGTTCCCCTCCAAGTCACACACCATCCTGACTTGGAAATATATTTCGGTTCCTTCATAGTCAAAATCCTGGAACTCCCTTCCTAACAGCACTGTGGGAGAACCTTCACCAACGGACTGCAGCGGTTTAAGAAGGCGGCTCACCACCACCTTCTCAAGGGCAATTCGGGATGGGCAATAAATGCTGGCCTTGCCAGCGACGCCTACATCCCATGAACGAATAAAAAAAAATAAAGAAGAGGTACTTAAAAGATTGGCAGTACTCAAAGTAGAAAAGTCACTCAGTCCAGATGGGATGCATCCTAGGTTACTGAGGGAAGAAAGGGTGGAAATTGCGAAGGCTCTGGCCACAATCTTCCATTCCTCCTTCGATATAGGGACGGCACCAGGGGACTGGAAGATTGCAAATGTTACACACCTGTTCAAAAAAGGGGAGTGGGATAAACTTGGCAATTACAGGTCAATCAGCCTAACGTCGGTGGTGGGGAAACTTTTATGGACAGAGGGCTAGAAATTGGGCTGTGTAGCGCCCGTTGTTTCAGGAATTCCTCCCCTCTTTGCCCTTTGCACTGTTACTGTCCCAGTCTATATTGGGATAATTGAAGCCCCCCATTATCACCACTCTATAGTTCTTGCATCCTTCTGTAATTTGCCTGCAAATTTGCTCCTCTATCTCCTTCCCACTATTTTGTGGCCTGTAGTATACATCCAGTAGCGTGATAGCTCCTCCATTGTACCTCAATTCTAACCAAATAGATTATTTCTTTGATTCCTTATCTAATCATCCCTTTCCAGTACTATAATAGTTTCTTTGATCAATATGGCCACCCCTCCCCCCCAACCTTCATTCTTTCCTTCCCTATCTTCCCTGAATATCTGGTAGCCAGGAATATTAAGTACCCAATCCTCCCCGTCTTTGAGCCAGGCCTCTGTTATTACCACAATATCGTAGTCCCATTTGGCTCACCAACCTTATTTACCAAGCTACGTGCATTTATGCACATGCACTCCAAACTCATCTTTTGTCCCCTGTCTGATCCCTCCTAATTCTGAACTATTCTTCACTCGAGTGCCACTTGTCCCTCTCAGTCCTCTGTGCACCTTGTTTCTCCTCTCTAATATTTCATCCTGGTGCCGATCCCCCTGCTAAATTAGTTTAAATGTTTCTTGGTTTTGTGGATATCTGCAGTCTCTGAAAATTTACAGAAAATTACTTTGGCTGATATTATGTGACGAGAATAGGTACATACTTCAGCAGTAGTGGTCGTAGTGGTCGTATTGGCTCCACTCCTCACTACTTTAACCAGCTGGGAGGAACAACAAAGGAAACCATACTAATGCAAAGTGTTTGTAAATAAAGAAACAAAAAAAAGCTGTACCACACAGGAAAGTAAATGTTTCTTTTTCTAATTCAAGTTTTAAACATGATAGAAAATACAAGACCAGGGGTTTGAAATTAACAACCCATATCAGCCCAAAAGATAAGGAATCTTACAACACCAGGTTATAGTCCAACAGTTTTATTTGAAAATCACAAGCTTTCGGAGGCTTTCTCCTTCGTCAACCCCAGTCCATCACCGGCATCTCCACATCACAGCCCAAAAGATGACAGGTTTGCAATACCACCTTGCACTGGGAAATAAATTACTTTAATTTTTAAAAACTATAAACATAATCAATATCCAAGTTGTAATACAATTAATTGATTAATCTTTTACTGGCTATGCATGTTTTCTTTGTGATTGATTCTTAGATGGAGCAATACCGATGACACATGCTCTATAACTTTAAAACTCTGATACCTCTTTGTGAATGGCAGTAATCTAGAGATAGAATTGAAAAGCAGAGAAGTTATGTTAAAGTTGTACAGCACCTCACCTTGGTTAAACCACACTTGGAGTACTGTGCACAGTTCTGGTCTTCATATTATAGGAAGGATATAGAGGTCATCAATATAAAATAGTCACTAATAAATCCTATAGCGAATTTAGGAGAAACATCCAAACCCAAAGAGTGGTAAGAATGTGGAACACGCTACCACAAGGAGTTGTTGAGGCAAATAGCATAGATGCATTTAAGTGGAAGCTAGATAAGCACATGAAGGAGAAAGGAATTTTTTTTAATTATTCGTTCATGGGATGTGGGCATCGCTAGCAAGGCCAGCATTTATTGCCCATCCCTAATTGCCCTCGAGAAGGTGGTGGTGAGCCGCCTTCTTGAACCGCTGCAATCCGTGTGGTGAAGGTTCTCCCACAGTGCTGTTAGGAAGGGAGTTCAAGGATTTTGACCCAGCGACGATGAAGGAACAGCGATATATTTCCAAGTCGGGATGGTGTGTGACTTGGAGGGGAACGTGCAGGTGGTGTTGTTCCCGTGTGCCTACTGCCCTTGACCGTCTAGGTGGTAGAGGTCATGGGTTTGGACCAAGGCTGTAATGAGGTCTGGAACTGAGTTGTCCTGGCGGAACCCAAACTGAGCATTGGTGAGCAGGTTATTGGTGAGTAAGTGCCGCTTGATAGCACTGTCGACGACACCGTCTTTCACTTTGCTGATGATTGAGAGTAGACTGATGGGGCGGTAATTGGCCAGATTGGATTTGATCCAGTGGACAATTAAACAACTAATGGGAGGAGGAGGCTCTGTTAACATCCCCATCCTCAATGATGGCAGAGTCCAGCACGTGAATGCAAAAGACAAGGCTGAAGCGTTTGCAACCATCTTCAGCCAGAAGTGCCGAGTAGATGATCCATCTCGGCTTCCTCCCAATATCCCCACCATCACAGAAGCCAGTCTTCAGCCAATTCGATTCACTCCACGTGATATCAAGAAATGGCTGAGTGCACTGGATACAACAAAGGCTGTGGGCCCCGACAACATCCCGGCTATAGTGCTGAAGACTTGTTCTCCAGAACTAGCCGTGCCCCTAGCCAAACTGTTCCAGTACAGCTACAACACTGGCATCTACCCGACAATGTGGAAAATTGCCCAGGTATGTCCTGTCCACAAAAAGCAGGACAAATCCAATCCGGCAAATTACCGCCCCATCAGTCTACTCTCAATCATCAGCAAAGTGATGGAAGGTGTCGTCGACAGTGCTATCAAGCGGCACTTGCTCACCAATAACCTGCTCACCGATGCTCAGTTTGGGTTCCGCCAGGACCACTCGGCTCCAGACCTCATTACAGCCTTGGACCAAACATGGACAAAAGAGCTGAATACCAGAGGTGAGGTGAGAGTAACTGCCCTTGATATCAAGGCAGCATTTGACCGAGTGTGACATCAAGGAGCCCTAGTTAAATTGAAGTCAATGGGAATCGGGGGAAAATTCTCCAGTGGCTGGAGTCATACCTAGCACAAAGGAAGATGGTGGTGGTTGTTGGAGGCCAATCATCTCAGCCCCAGGACATTGCTGCAGGAGTTCCTCAGGGCAGTGTCCTAGGCCCAACCATCTTCAGCTGCTTCATCAGTGACCTTCCCTCCATCGTAAGGTCAGAAATGGGAATGTTTGCTGATGATTGCACAGTGTTCAGTTCCATTCACAACCCCTCAGATAATGAAGCAGTCCGTGCCCGCATGCAGCAAGACCGGGACAACATCCAGGCTTGGGCTGATAAGTGGCAAGTAACATTCGTGCCAGACAAGTGCCAGGTAATGACCATCTCCAAAAAGAGAGAATCTAATCACCTCCCCTTGACATTAAACGGCATTACCATCGCTGAATCCCCCAGCATCAACATCCTGGAGGTCACTATTGACCAGAAACTTAACTGGACAAGCCACATAAATACTGTGGCTACAAGAGCAGGTCAGAGGCTGGGTATTCTGTGGCGAGTGACTCACTTCCTGACTCCCCAAAGCCTTTCCACCATCTACAAGGTACAAGTCAGGAGTGTGATGGAATACTCTCCACTTGCCTGGATGAGTGCAGCTCCAACAACACTCAAGAAGCTCGACACCATCCAGGACAAAGCAGCCCGCTTGATTGGCACCCCATCCACCACCCTAAACATTCACTCCCTCCACCACCGGCGCACAGTGGCTGCAGTGTGTACCATCCACAGGATGCACTGCAGCAACTTGCCTAGGCTTCTTCAACAGCATCTCCCAAACCCATGACCTCTATCACCTAGAAGGACAAGGGTACATGGGAACAACACCACCTGCACGTTCCCCTCCAAATCACACACCATCCCGACTTGGAAATATATCGCCGTTCCTTCATCGCGCTGGGTCAAAATCCCAGAACTCCCTTCCTAACAGCACTGTGGGAGAACCTTCACCACACGGACTGCAGCGGTTCAAGAAGGCGGCTCACCACCACCTTCTCAAGGGCAATTAGGGATGGGCAATAAATGCTGGCCTTGCCAGCGACACCCTCATCCCATGAATGAATTTTTAAAAATTAACATTGCCTTTCCTGTACTTAACCACTAGGTGGCATGAGTAAGCAACAGGCCAACATAAGCCCAAATTAGTTTTAGATATACCAGAGAGGCTCACAATTCACTCATTTTTCCCACCTCTTTAGGGACCTTGTATAAAATGACATTTTCTGTGGTTTGACAGTGTTTATAGTTGAGCCAGGGAAAGTTCATGGCATGGGAAGACTTCAGGAAGGGAGAAAATAATTCATATCTTACAAAAAATGTAAATTAGTCACTGCAGATAAGAGGATTAATCACATGCTGATGGAAAGCCAGGTAAAAAAAACTTTAAAATATTACATTAAAAATTTGAACCCTTTCAAAATCCAGTTATGACCAGTAGGCAGCTACAGCTGTACAAATCACTGTTTAGACCACATCTGGAGTATGTACAGTTCTGGGCACCACACCTTAGAAAGGATATATTGGCCTTGGAAGGAGTACAGTGCAGAGTCACCAGAATGTTACCAGGGCTCCAAGGGTTAGATTATGAGGAAAAATTACATAAACTAGGCTTGAATATAGAAGGTTAAGGGGTAATTTGATTGAGACTTTTAGGATTTTGCAAGGAATTGATAGATTAGATAGAGGGAAACTTTTTCGGTTGCTGGGGAGCCTAGGACAAATGGACATAACTTTAAAATTAGAGATAGGCCATTCAGGAGCGAAGTTAGGAAACACTTATTCACCCAAAGGGCAGTAGAAGTGTGGAACTCTCTCCCACAAAAAGCAGTAGATGCTCGCTCAATTAATAATTTTAAATCTGAGATCGATAGATTTTTATTATGGTATTAAGGGATATGGAGCCAAGGCAGGTGGATGGAGTTAGCCATGATCTCATTGAATGGTGGAACAGGCTCGAGGGGTTGAATGGCCTACTCCTATTCCTATGTTCTACTCCATGCTAAAAGTATGAGCTGTATTTCAGTTTTCTTTAAATATTGCTTTTATCTGTGATTGACTGACTATATACTCTGGTGAAGCTTTTTCTATAGCTGCCACTGTCTCATTATGCATGGCACTCATAGAATGTCAGATAGGTTTGAAATAGTCCTGACTGAACAAAAAGTAGCAGTGCAGGCACTGACAAAATAAAGATTAATGTCACCCAGGGCGCATTTAGTTCCAACCTCAATATAGGTTGGTGTAACAGAAGACATTTAGTTAGAAACATCGGTTTATAAGATGTGTGAAGAGCTACAGTATCACTTGTTGACTTTAGGAGGTGCTATTTACACTGTAATGAAAGCAAGCATGAATATCAACCATCACCTCTGCATAAATGAGCAACCCAGGGCTCTCTTAACTCAGTCCCCATTATACCTGTTTCATAAGATAGCAAAGTTACGTTGTGATATTGTTAATAGCTATTTTGTTCCAATCAGCTTTTGTTTAACTCTATGCAGATTTAAGGCTGGAATTGATTATTTTAGTACCCATTTTCACTTTATCTTTCCTACTGCTTAAGGATCTATGTTGCTTAAGAGATTCATATTCGAGAAAGCCTTTTGTAATATGTTTATGATGGATTTAAAATTGATCTGTGTAGGCCAACATTAAAGCTGTCACCTTCATAAAAAAGTGATTGCAATTTTTTTCCATTTGTTTACAAACATAGAATGCAATGAAAAGTCAAAAGCCATCCCTGCATCACTTGCACATGACCAGTGCTTTTATATTGGTATTAGTGGATATTTGGCTTCCAGTTCCTGAAATACCTAAATCACACGGCCAGTGACAACTCCAGTGTAAACTTGCTGATTTGTTAAATACAGATAAGACTCAGTAAAAAGCAGATTTGCCCAGTGATCAGATTTCGGCCGGTTTAAATTGGAGGTGCTGTCAATTTGTCTGAAACCCTCAGTTCAGAAACCAGAGGCCAAGCATTCAACTGACAAAATAGCACAGATATCACCACAAACCACATTTTCAATAGTAAAGCTGTAAACAGATTTTCTACCGGAAATAAAAATATTAGAGTCAAAACCTTGAGACAATTAAATAAACACATTTTTAGTTCTTTATCTAACTCTGTGCAGAAACATTCCGCTGATAATAAGAAAAAAGCTTTTAGGAATATTCGTGCTTCAAACTAGCATTGCAGTTCTATTGCATTGAAGAATTTTATGGTATAAGAAATGCTACAAATATAATTTTATACGATTTAAATTGATCCCGCCTTGATCTTTGCAATAATTTGATTGACACGAGGTATGGTAGCAGAAGTCCACAAGCGAATATTTATTATCAAGGAAATGTTTAAGAGAATTCTCATCCTTGAGGGAAAAGAGTCCTACCGACATATGTGGGTATTTTTTGCCCTATCATCTAGTCCTGTGCTATGTATGGCTGTTCCCTTCCCCTCACAGAATCTAGAACAACAGAAACCAGCTTTCACCATAAATAATATATTTAAAATGAGCTGTATGGTGATACATCAAAATGCAAAAGGATGATTTTGTCTTGGTGAATGACATTTGCAGTCCCAACTTTGCACCAGTATAAATAACATTTACAAAAACAGAACTAGTGAATCCATTTAAGAAACACCCTCATGTCACTGACCAGAATTGCAATTGTGTAAACGTAGTGAATGCTGTTGTGTCTTTCCTATTTCACCTGATGGACAACCATTCAACCCACCATTTTAAAAAAATGGAAACAAATTACTTGCAGTATGTGCACAGCAAATGACAATACGTACATTTAAAACAACAAGCAGTGCACATGTCACGAATGCTGTACACAACAAGTGCAGAGTTTGTTAAGAAAATCACCTGCAACAAAATACAAAGATTGATATAATACCCTATTGGATGCTCTATACTGAATCAAGCATTAGCATACAAACCACCATCAAGTCATAAGTAAAGTTAGGCAAAATATTAAAAGTGTATTTAGATTTGTTTAAAAGGTATTGTGCAGGTGGCTTAAGTACCACAGTGCAATGTAATGTTCCATTTACTATACATCCCTACTGTTGAATTGTGTGCAAAAAGATTGAAAATGACTGTAGTTTATAAATAGAAATTTTGCTTGAATTGTTTGGCATTTGCAGCGATAATTCTTCTGAAACTGTTCTGTAATTGTTGTTTTGTGTGCTGCCAGCAGAGCAGGAGAAGAGTGTATGGTAGGAACAGAGTTAAAGCTTCACATTTGTGTAAATAGAATTATTTTCACTCCTGCTAAATCTTAATAATAAGGACTGTGAAACCTACAGTAATGAATGTAAAACACTTCCCATTCATGCAACAAAAAATGTTTTATAAATTCTGTGTTTAACACAAGTTACAATGATACAAATTGCACCAAACATATAGCTTCACCTGCACATGGTGTTTATATGAAACATTTTTCTTTCACTTTTGTTAACGCTGCACCATTGCAATTCACTAGAGTTTTGAAGAATACAGTTCTAGAAGTTATACTGGAACTCATTTAGTATCACAGTTAATTGCTGCAGTAGTTTTTTTTTACTTAAACTCCTCAACAGCAGGTGGAATGGTGGTGCATTGTGATGCTGTATTAATGTGCTCTTCCAGGGAGTGGAAAGATGGTGGAGAGTCCATGATTGCTCTCAGAATGAATTCCTGGGCTTTGTCAGGCAATTAGGGAGAGGCATAGAAGGGAGGGGAGACTTTAAGGATTAATGAGCAGGAACAGAGAGTCAAAGAGTGAGTCAGTGCATAACATTCTTACACACCTCCTAATAGCTGGCGCTCAGAGCCAGAGACATTCTCAGTGAGATTAGATTGCTTGGATGCTTTTTTGATTGAAGGGTAGTTTGGTTAGACAAGGATGGACAGTATGTGGCAACCAAATAGGGGGAAAAGATCTGGACAAAAATATACACTTTGAAATTCGCAAAAAAAAATGTGAGTTCGCCCTGATGACTCAGTGACTAAATACAGCATGGGATAGCACTCAGATATTGTAACCAGGATGGTCCCTGGTTGGATCCCCCATCTGTATTGAGACAACTGGTGTCAGCGGTAAAGGTCCAATATTTGGCCTCAGCATTCCTGGATTAGGTAGGAGAAGCACGGCCTTGGATTCCTGCTCCTCTGGAAAGTGTGTGTGTGTGTGTGTGTGTGTGCATCAGAGGTGGACGTGATTGGCTAGCTGTGATAGCTCTCACAGTCAAATAGTCTGTCAACACTAACTATGAAGACTCTTTTATCAAGAATGATCACATGGGTGATATTCTGCAGGGTCCTGGAATTTTGGAATCATAGCCCAGCATCAGTCTCTGCCTTCAAGAGAGGAGCAGAGAAAACTGGAGAAAGAGGGAAATATTTTTTTAAATCTACAGGGTTATTGCCAAGGACAAACAGCAATATGTTGGCTGCTATGGTAGTTTAATCTGCAGGAAAAGCCACATCTGTGGCAACACAACATTAGAAAGCAATTAATATCATAATAGCAATTAATAGCAGTCAGGATTGATGAAACTGATACACCATTGTGATACTGATCACTCGACTATGCTTTTTAACTAGAAAACAGTATCCCATTAGAATAGCTGCCTGTCTCCTTGATGGTTCAGCTGGTTAAAACAGTGACATATAGAGCAGGAAGGTCCCAGTTTTGACCTCTGCTCTATGTTGAGTTAATTGATATTAGCTGCTGAAAGTACACGTGTGTGGATGTAAAGTGAAGACAAATTCAGGGTAGGCTGTGGTGCGCATGAATAGCTTGCCCACACTTGCTGACTAGACTCACATGTGAAAGAGTAGCTACTTGGGCAAAGTACCAGAGGGCAACTGGCACTAAAGTCCTGTACCCCAGCAAGCAGTCAATGCTGCCAGGTTAGGAGAAGCAGAGGGGGAAAATGGTAGACAAAAAAAGCAGGGAAAAAACACTTCTAGGTATTTTATGAACTGACTTCCCAACCTACCTGAATCAATTGAACATTTCAAAAATAGTGATTTTTTAATTGTTATTTTAATTTGAATTCAGAAAAGTAACGCAGATAATGATACCATAGTTCTCTTTATTATTTTTTAATTGCTGCTTTTGATCCTTTTTCTGTCTCTTCAATGCCAAGCAAAATCATAAGCTGGTTAATTATCTATTAAAACTGGTTACATTTAACCCTATGCTGAAAAAAAAGGGTTCTGTATTTTCTTTTTCTTAGTAACACCGTTTGAGATAAGGAAATGTGTGCTTGACTTTACTTATGGAAAAGTGAATAGTGGCTATCACCAAGTTCAAAGCACTAGGTTAGAATTACAGAAGAGTTTCTGAAATCAGAATACTGGAGATGAGTGAAATATACACATGTGCCATCTTTCAAAACTGAAAAAAAAATTAATGTCTGACTTCAAAATACAGATTTTTTTCTAATTATTTTAAGATTTCTGACAATTACATTGATTTTCAATATTTTTTATATAATATATAATATTCCCCTCACCCATTATTTCTTCCAAGGTTATTTTAAAATGCTTTATATAACATTCATTTGTCGTGTTCTTTTTTCAAAATCACAGACCTTGATTCTCACCTTTTCAAAGTGGGGATTAGTCATTTCAGTTTTGGTGGTTTTCCAAAGCTACACCCACACCCAGTGTGAACTTCTGAACTTGCAGAATGCGTTAAATTTGATTTTTTTTTTGGTCCATAATATTCTAGTTTCCTATAATCATTTTAACCGTTCAACCTTGCATGCGGTTTAATGTTTAGACAAATCCTATTTAACTGCTATTGAATGTCAGTAGGATGTGGATTGTTCTGTTATCCTCTTTGTGATGGAAAATGAAATGATGTGGAGATGCCGGTGATGGACTGGGGTGGACAAATGTAAGCAATCTTACAACACCAGGTTATAGTCCAACAGTTTTATTTCAAATAAAACTGTTTCTGGGACCTTGCTGTGCACAAATTGGCTGCTGCGTTTGCCTAAATTACAACAATTATTTACATTTCAAAAGTACTTCATTGGCTGTGAAGTGTTTTGGAATGTCTTGTAGATGTGAAAGGCACTAGAATCATAGAATCATAGAAAGGTTACAGTATGGAAGGAGGCCATTCAGCCCATCGAGTCCATGCCAGCTCTATGCAAGAGTAATCCAGCTCGTCCCACTCCCCCACCCTATCCCCGTAGCCCTGCAAACTTTTTCTTTAAAAGTACTTATCCAGTTCCCTTTTGAAGGCCATAATTGAATCTGCCTCCACCACCCCCTCTGGCAGTGCATTCCAGATCCTAACCACTCGCTGGGTAAAAAAGTTTTTCCTCATGTCACATTTGGTTCTTTTGCCAATCACCTTAAATCTATGTCCTCTGGTTCTTGACCCTTCTGCCAATGGGAACAGTTTCTCTCTATTTATTCTGTCTAGACCCTTCATGATTTTAAATACCTCTATCAAATCACCTCTCAACCTTCTCTGTTCCAAGGAGATCAACCCCAGCTCATCCAATCTAACCACGTAACTAAAGCCTCTCAACCCTGGAATCATTCCAGTAAATCTTTTCTGCGCCCTCTCTAACGCCTTCACATCTTTCCTAAAGTGCGGTGCCCAGAACAGGACGCAATACTCCAGTTGTGGTCGAACCAGTGTTTTATTAAGATTCATCATGACTTCTTTGCTTTTGTACTCTATGCCTCTATTTATAAAACCCAGGATCCTGTATGCTTTTTTAACCACTTTCTCAACCTGCCCTGCCACTTTCAATGATTTGTGCACATATGTCCCAGATCTCTCTGTTCCTGTACCCCTTTTAAAATTGTGTCCTCAAATTCTCCAGTCCTCTGGCACCACCCCTGTATCTAAGGATGTTTGCAAGATTATGGCCAGTACTGCTGCAATTTCCATCCTTACTTCCCTCAGCAACCTAGGATGCATCCCATCCGGACTGGGTGACTTAAATACTTTAAGGACAGCTAGCCTTTCTAGTACCTCCTCTTTATCAATTTTTAGCCTTTCCAGTATCTCAACTACATCTTCCTTTACTGAGATTCTGGCAGCATCTTCTTCCTTGGTAAAGACAAATGCAAAGTACTCATTTAGTACCTCAGCCATGCCCTCTGCCTCCATGGGTAGATCTCCTTTTTGGTCTCTGATTGGCCCACCCCTCCTCTTACTACCCATTTACTATTTACATACCTATAGAAGACTTTTGAATTCCTTTTTATGTTTGCCACCAGTCTATCCTCATACACTCTCTTTGCCCCTCTTATTTCCTTTCTCACTTCCCTTCTGAACTTTCTACATTCAGCCTGGTTCTCACTTGTGTTATCAACTTGACATCTGTCATATGCCTCTTTTTTTCTGCTTCATCTTACTCTCTATCTCTTTTGTCATCCAGGAAGCTCTGGCTTTAATTGCCCTACCTTTCTCCCTTGTGGGAATGCACCTAGACTGTACCTGAACCATCTCCTCCTTAAAGGCCGCCCATTGTTCAATTACAGTTTTGTCTGCCGATCTTTGATTCCAATTTACCCGGGCCAGATCTGGGCTAGAGTGGTCCATGTCCTTTTCCGTAGCTATTCTAAACCTTATGATACTATGATCGCTGTTCCCTAAATGTTCCCCCACTGACACTTGCTCCATTGGGCCGTCTCATTCCCCAGAACCAAGTCCAGCAATGCCTCCTTTCTCGTTGGTCCGGAAATGTACTGGTCTCCTGAACACACTTCAAAAATTCCTCTCCCTCTTTGCTCCTTATATTATTGTTAACTCAGTCTATATTAGGATAGCTGAAGTCCCCCGTTGTCACTACTCTGTGGCTTTTGCATCTCTCTGTAAATTTCCCTGCAAATTTGTTCCTTTATCTCCATCCCACTAGTTGGTGGCCTATAGAATACACCCAGGAGTGTAATGGCACCTCTATTGTTTCTTAACTCTAACCAAATAGATTCTGTCCTTGACCCCTCCAGGATATCCTCTCTCTCCAGCATTGCAATATTCTCCTTAATCAATACTGCCACCCCCCCCCCCCCCACCACTTCTTTCTTCCTTTCCCTATCTTTCCTGAACACCTTGTATCCAGGAATATTTAGTACCCAATTCTGCCCTTTTTTGAGCCAGGTCTCCGTTATCACCACAACATCATATTCCCATGTGGCTAATTGCGCCTGCAGCTCACCAACTTTGTTTAATACGTTTCGTGTGCTACACAGATGCACTGTAAACCTATCTTGGACTTTCTTGTACTCTCTCTTAGTCTGGTCCCATCTACTACCGTACTATTTCTTGCTCTAGTGCTATCTGTCTCTCCCAATCCTTTGTGCACCCTGTTTCTCCTTTCCAATGCTACATCTTGGTGCCCATCCCCCTGCCAAATTAGTTTAAACCCCTCTCCCACAGCACTAGCAAACCTCCAAGCAAGGACGTTGGTCCCAGCTCCATTGAGGTGCAACCCATCTGGCCTGTACAGGTCCCACCTCACCCAGAACTGGTCCCAATGCCCAAAGAATCTAAAGCCCTCCCTCCTGCACCATCTCTCCAGTCATGCATTCATCTGTTGTATCTTCCTATTTCTATACTCGTTAGCGCGAGGCACTGGGAGTAATCCAGAGATTACTACTTTTGAGGTCCTGCTTCTTAATCTCTTTCCTAACTCCTTAAAATCTGCCTGCAGGACCTCATCTCTCTTTCTACCTATGTCGTTGGTACTGATATGGTATTATATCAATGCAAGTTCTTTCTTTATCAAAGAAAAATATAGTTCAAAAGATCCTTGCTGATATTACATTATCTTACTATCATGGAAAAGTTAATTTAATTCTTTACAGTAACTGTGCTGAACCAGTTGAGATAGTTGTGGTTAAATAAATAGACACGGTTTGGTAACTAGGTAGGTTAAGAAAGAAACCAGGGTTTGGACAGGACTGCTTTTAGACCTCTTGTCTCATTGATAGATTAAAACAGCAAGGTCTATTAATGTCAGCAACTTGAGATATTAATGGGAAAATGGATTCAGAGTTTACACAGTGTGTGCCCACCCCTCCCCCCCACTTCCCCCAGGCTCCGTGGTATACACTTATGTGGCTCATGAAAACAAAAGTTTGGACACCTCTGCAGTATACTGTGTGTAAATACACTAATGGTTCTTCTGTTAAAAAGTCAATCAATAACTATGAATATTTTCACAAGTATATTCTGAGGGTAAGAAATATTGCAAAATATAGGGTACACAACACAGAGCTACCTGCAGGCTAAACACGAAAAGCAGCAGGCTTTAGAATGAGTTAAACAGTCCCACAACCAAGGAATAAGAATAAAGCTCTATAACCCTACCATGTCCAGTCAAAATGGTGGTGAACAGTCAAGCAATTAACAGGAGAAAGAGGTCCCATGAACATCTCCATCCTCAACTATGGTACATCCCAGCACATGAGTGCAAGAGACAGGCCAAAGCATTTCCAAGGATCTTCATCCAAAAGTGCCAAGTGGATGATCCTACTCAGCCTTCCCCTGAAGTCCATTGGTGCCTCCAGTAAAATAAAAAGCTTCCCTAATGTTGCAACAAATGAGAGCTGTAGACGGTCAGTTGCCACACATCCTCAGTGACTGATCTGAGAACCTGCAGGTCATATGATGTTCCTCGAACATCCTTCTTTTCCTTCTGTACCTATGAGTTCTGGGTCCCATGACTCCAAAGCTTGAGACAGCCTTCTCCTTAAACTCCACTGGAAAGAACCATGGAAGCTTAGAGCAGAGAAGGAAGTCATTTGGCCGTTCGTGTCTGTGCTGGACCTTTACTAGAACAATCCAAAACTGATCCCACTGCCCTGTATCTTACTCTGCTTCAAATATGTAAATATGTAACCAACTTTCCCTTCAAAGATGCAATGGTCTCCGCCTCGGCCACTTCCTGTGGCAAATCATTTAATGTTGCAACAACCCTCTGCATAAATCAAATTCTCTCAACCTCTTTCCTCACTCTCTTAAAACCATTATTGCTGGAAATCTGAAAAAAAGCAGAAAATGCTAGAAAAGAACAGCAGGCCAATAGGCATCTGAAAGAGAAAAGATAGGCTAACTTTCCTGGTGTGTCCTTTCATCAGAACCCTGAGGTTTTGATGGTAGACTTTAGGAATAAGCATGCCCATATAAAGTACCAAATATGGCATAGAAAGTGAATAGAATATATCCTATGTGGTTATGTACATTAAAAGCAATATTATGCCTCAATATAAGAAAAATTAAGCAGTTACTTACCATGAAAATCAGTGGGCCGTGATCCTAGCGTAAATGCCTGCTGGTGCCCACCAGGACTAACCGTGCCAGAGTTTGTAGGCTCATTTTGAAAACAACTAGTTATCATGGAGCCAATGGATGCCCACACCACCATGAACAGATCTACATGGCACACCTGCCCATGCTGCTGGGAAATTCAGTGTCTGGCCACCATTAGGGAGACCTCATGGACCCCCCCTCCTCAGCTACCTGTGAAACAACGCTATTTCAGAGCTTTTAAAAAAATAATTGTACCTTCTCTTCTGGTGTCCAAGCTCCTTACCTGGCTTGGACCCATCAATGCCTTTTTGCGCCTTTTTTGTGGCCAATATACCTCTTCTTTGTTGACATACCCAGCCTCCAGTCTGGTACATCCTCACCCACTTCCCACTCCTCTGGTTCCCTTGAGGTCTGTGAATTATATGGTACCCAACCTCACTAAAACTATTTAATTTGCCTTGCATGGAAGTATCTGAGCTGGTGCATGGGAGTGAACAGTGGGCAGGAGGTCTCTGCAGGAACGCATGGGTGGGTTTGGGTCTGACTTCATCTCCTTCAGCGCCTTCTTCATTGTCATCCTTCTCATCTTCCTCATCATTATCACAAGGCGGTGATTCGGTCTCTGTTGTTCCTTCTCCTCCTCATCATCATCTTCCCCTTCCTCTCCTTCATATTGCTGTGATGGATCTGCAGGAAAGGTGGTTGTAGCTAAGAATGGGTGAGCATTATCCCCTTGGGATTAAGGGGATAGAGATGCTTGTGTCTAGTGTTTCACAGGAATGCCAGGCTGACAGTGTAGGTGTTCAGTCACCAACAGAGCACCAGCATCATGCTACCAACCTCATCATCTCCCACAGCAAGAGCAGAGTGCTTTCTTATGAGCTCCATGGCCTTTGCCTCATAAAACATGAGGGGGGAAAAATTCAATAGGGCCTAATATTGGGCGTAGGCAGTGTGATCCGTTATTAACCCACGCAGGCAGGACGAGAACTTCATCCTGCCTCAGTACTCACCGTCAATCTGCGTTGAAACCCAGGCCTTGCACATCGATTCAATGCAATTTGCATTTTCCACCAGCAGGGGGAGCCCCAATCACTTAAAGGGAGGATGTCTCGTCAAATCTCTTAAAGGTAGCCGGTATCTGTTATTTGCTAAAAATAACAGTCTGCTATCTGCATGGAGTCTGAATGGAGATCAGACATCGCACACGTAAAAACCAGATGCAGGTCCCGTCCCTATGTTTACACACTGATGAGTTATGTTAAAACATTGAATAAAAGTTGCGCACTACTAAATCCCACAACCTCCAATCTGCATGCCAGACCTCACCAATCTGCTGATCTGAGTTTGTACCAGGCCTGCAAAAGTGCATGCACCAAGGTTCTCTGCTGATGCACTACAGATCTTGGTGCAGGAGGTGGACAGAAGGAGGGACGTCCTATATCCGCGGCGGGGGTGGGGTGGGGGGGCGCAAGTGACCCTCCAGACATATACCCAAAAGGCAGTGGGAGGCAGCGGGGAACGAAGTCAATGCGAGGCGCACAGCAGCATGAACATGGATGCAGTGCAGGAAGAAGTTCAATGCTTTGACACGAGAGGTCAAGGTGAGTGAGGTCAACTGTCAAGTGGTGTCTCCTACCAACTCCACTAGCTGCATCCACTGCTCCACGCATTACACTCCCCATCACCCACATACCAACAAACCCTTTCCATCAGTACTCAATTCTTTCAATCAGATGCTTCCTCTCACCCTTACACATTACCACTGTTGCAAGCCACCCACCCACAACTCACAAGCCACACACACTGGCAGCTACTCACCCAGACATAAGTCCCGCTTTCTTGCAGAAGAAGGTGGCTCATAACAGGAAGCAGCAAATGGCAGTGGCAGTGGCATTTAGCCCCCCAAGCCTGTACCGCCATTCAGTGAGATCATGCTGGACCTGTGACCTAACTCCATATACCCGCCTTAGCCCTATATCCCTTAATACCCTTGGTTCACAGAAATCTATCAATCTCAGATTTAGAATTCACAATTGAGCTAGCACAACTGCTGTTTGCAGAAGAGCATTCCAAACTTCTCAAACCCTTTGCGTGTAGAAGTGTTTCCCAACTTCACTCCTGCACGTCCTGGCTCTAAATGTTAGGCCATGTCCCTGCGTCCCAGTATTCAAGTATAGGAGACCTCCAAAAACAGTTACAAATGTCTTGGCAGCCAGAAGGAATAACCCAGCCACTAACCTGTAAATCCTGCATGGTCCCTTTAAATAGCGCTGGTGGGGGGTCCTCCAGGCATTCTAAGACATATTCAGATGGTCGTGATTAAGACTGTGCGTTGAGTTGAGCGTTAAGTGCCAAAATGGTGTCTATCACTTTAAATCAGCGTGCAGCATCCATTTTCTCCTTACTTTACATGCTTCTGGCTTTCGGTATTTGCACATGCGCTAACTCCTATACCAAGATGGCGTCCGGCGCACATCATGCTGGAAATGTGCATGTGCAGCCAAGACACCATCTTGGATGTTCGAGAGGCCACATAGGGCCGTAACAACTGATGCTACATGGCCCAATTTAGCGCCGGTGGTGTTTAAAGGTGGGGATGCCCCCTCTGTTGGCTTGTCTGTCACAAGCATTGTGTGCCAATTTCTCCTGCAACAAAATTGAGTGCTTTCTGATTCCCACCCATTGATTGAAACGGCGCTACTGATGTCTGTGTAGAGCAGTTGGATCCAATTGCGGATTCCCTCCCCAAACCCTATTTTGGAGAGCACGTCCATTATGTACGTGTGTGATATTCTGTCAAAGGCCATCTCCTGGTCCAGGCTGATCAGGCAGGTGTTCACCCCCCTGTCCTGTACGTAGGTGATCGTATCCCTCAGTAGCGCCAGGCTATCAGAGATTTTCCTGCTGGGTATGGCGCAGGTCTGATCGGGGTGGATCGCCACCTCCAGGGCTGACTTGACCCCATTGGCGATGACCTTGGACAGGAAATTGTAGTCCACGTCAAGTAGTGAGATAGGTCGCCAATTTTTGATTTCTTCCCTCTCCCCCCTCCGCTTGTAGATGAGGGTGATGATGCCTTTCCTCATGGAGTCTGACATGCTGCCTGCCAGAAGCATACCCCCATAAAATTCCAGCAGGTCTGGGCCTACCTAGTCCCACAGAGCCGAGTACAACTCCACCGGTAAGCCGTCGCGTCCGGGAGTCCTACTCTTCTCGAAGGAACGGACGGCCTTTGTCAGTTTGTCCAGAGTTAGCTGGTGATCCAGACTCTCCCGCTTGCTGTCGTCTAGAACCTCCGTGATAGACGACAAGAAGGATTGGGAGGCCGCGCTGACTGTGGGCTTTGCAGATCCTCAGTATGTCGGGCTGCGAGGACGTGACCGAGCCGTCCTCTTCCTTCAGGCTGCTGGCAGGGCTGTCCTCTCTTCTCCGTCTTGTTCGTCTGCTGCATCGAACCCTTTGCCGAGTCCATCAGGAGGGATGCGAGCATAGGAGGGGTGACGATCCCAGGCAACGGAGGCACTCAGGTCAAGGTCTCCCTGTACATGGACGACGTCACCGTCTTTTGCTCGGATCAGCTGTCGGTCCGCAGATTGATGAGCATCTGCGACCAGTTCGAACTGGCCTCGGGGGCCAGGGTAAATTGTACCAAGAGCGAGGCCATGTTCTTTGAGAACTGGACCGACTGATCCTTTGTTCCCTTCACCGTCAGGTCGGATTACCTGAAGGTGCTGGGGATCTGGTTCGGGGGGGCCGGGGCGTGCACCAAAAACTGGAAGGAGCATATTGCCAAGGTCAAGCAGAAATTTCGACTGTGGGATCGACGATCCCTCTCGATCATGGCAAAAACCGGGTCATCAGGTGCGAGGTGCTCTCGGTGTTGCTCTACGTGGTGCAGCTCTGGCCCATACCTCGCTCCTGCGCCGCGACAGTTACCTGAGCCGTTTTCCACTTTATCTGGAGATCAAAAATGGACCGTGTCTGCAGGGACACGATGTACAAATCTCCGGAGAAAGGGGGGAAAGGCGTGCCCAACGTGGCCCTCATCATGATAGCCACCTTTGTGTGCGGCTGCATCAAGCACAAAGTGTCACTACGTGCTGAGGTTCTATCTGTCCCCGGTGTTGAGAAGGATGGGCCTGGCCACACTGCCACGAAACGTTCCGTCCAGTTGGATCGTTCCGCCCCACCTGTCCTTCGTTGAAAAGTTTATGCAAAAAAACACCTTTGACCACAAGGCGATCAGCAAGTGGTCCGCACGTAATGTCCTCGAGACCCTGAGGGAAAAGGAGATGGTGGGTCCTGTCGGTTGTTTCCCCGAGCAGACTGTCAATGTCATTTGGCAGAACGCCTCATCGCCAGAGCTTTCAAACAAGCACCAAGACCTAGCTTGGCTGGTGGTGAGAAGGGCCCTTCCCGTCAGATGCTTCATGCACTCACGGAGTCTCAGTGCCACCGTGCGCTGTCCCCGAGGAGACTGCGGTGGAGACGAGACCGTCACCCACCTCCTTCTGGAATGTGCCTTTGCAAAGAAGGTCTGGAGAGAGATGCAGTGGTACCTGTCCAGGTTCGTCCCGAGCAGTTCCGTAACACAGGACTCTGTGCTCTACGGGCTGTTCCCGGGGACACACACTGAGACGGACATCAACTGCTGGAAGACCATCAACTCGGTGAAAGACTCCCTTTGGTCTGCCCGAAAATTGCTGGTCTTCCAGTGCAAGGAGCTGTCCTCGACCGAGTGTTGCGGACTGGCACATTCCAAGGTCCAGGACTACGTGCTCAGGGACGCACTGAGGCTGGGTGCGGCCGCCGCAAAGGCTCTGTGGGAAAGGCAACCGTTTAGAGCCTTCCCGTCATTGCATACCGAGGGGCTGCAATCAGGGAAAAACCCCTCGGGCAGAATGTAAAATTTAAATTGATGTAATGTACCTGTAATGAATCTGTAATGTACCTGTAATGAATCTGTGATGAATAATCTGTATTGAGTGTAATGCAATGAGGCACCCTAGACTGTCATGAACTGTAATTATGTGCAATGTGTTCATTGAACTGTACTTGATGTAACCTGCAAATTGTATAATCTGTATTGTGTACGTTTGGAATGTGATATAGAATCATAGAATCATAGAAGTTTACAACATGGAAACAGGCCCTTCGGCCCAACATGTCCATGTTGCCCAGTTTATACCACTAAGCTAGTCCCAATTGCCTGCACTTGGCCCATATCCCTCTATACCCATCTTACCCATGTAACTGTCCAAATGCTTTTTAAAAGACAAAGTTGTACCCGCCTCTACTACTGCCTCTGGCAGCTCGTTCCAGACACTCACCACCCTTTGAGTGAAAAAATTGCCCCTCTGGACCCTTTTGTATCTCTCCCCTCTCACCTTAACAACTGTATTGTATGTATTGCTGCAAATTTTATGAATAAAGTAAATTTTTTGAAAAAAAAAACAAAATTGAGTGAATTAGGGGAGGTTAGCAGTCGAGAAATGTATGCCAAGTGGCATGGAAGAGCTGAAGTAAGACATGTTGGTTTATCAGCCTGTTAAAGTGGAGGAAGGAATGTGCATATAAATAATTGCTGTTAGGAGTGATGCATAGCCATAGTGCAACATCCCTAGTTAGAACATCCAGGTCCTGGTGCCTAGAGTGGCCAAGGAAGAAAAGGTAGAGTGCCCTGGTGTGGTCATTGAACATTCTGCAGTCCTGGGGGTGAGATAGTTAGCACTCAGTGCCAATGCCACTTCTCTGCAAATGGCATGAGTGACATTTACGACAGGTTTGCTGCCACAGACACCCAACAGTCTGTATCTACTGATGTCAATTTCCTCCAGGAGGGCTAGCAAGTGAAATTATGGCATCTTCTCCTGTATCTCGGTACTGTGCCCTACTGCCTTGTTTATTTGCCTGTGCCAGCTGCTTCTGTAATAAACACTTTTGAAAAGTATCAGAAAAAGTTTGATGAGACATGCAGTGAGTCAAGTGGGTGAACGAAGCACTGCTGTTTCCATACCTGCTTGTCCCAGTCTACTGTTGTAGTTGTTCGTATATGTTTTTGTAATACTATAGACAGAGGCTGCGGTCCTTGTCTATTTACCAGAATTAAGGGTTCTGGACGCAGTAGCCAAAACATTTGCAAGTTTATTAAGGATTAAATCAATATATACTTACCGCCAACACCAAGATTACAAGCAATGCTTTGTTGTAGAAGTAATAGTCCAACAATTTTATTTTTAATCCCACAAGCTTTCGGAGGCTTCCTCCTTCCTCAGGTGAACGGTGTGGAAAACCGTTCACACCGTTCACCTGAGGAAGGAGGAAGCCTCTGAAAGCTTGTGGGATTAAAAATAAAATTGTTGGACTATAACTTGGTGTTGTAAAATTGTTTACAATTGTCAACCCCAGTCCATCACCGGCATCTCCACATCATTGTTGTAGAAGAACAGACGTTACAGTCAGTTGAGTTCAACTTTTCACAGCTTTTCCTTCTGCTTCATCTTCTAACCTCACATTACAATTTCACCATTTTTATATCTTTCTAACTATATTATTTCGCATGATCTTGATGCACTTTACACCAGTTCTCATCAGTTTTTATCAAGAAGCTTCAGGCTCTCTATACATCTATCACCCAAGGCTTTCTTTCTGACATCCGTAGCCCCAAGGCTAGCAGGGTGGCGTTTAGGTTTAGTAAGGTATAAAGTGTACTATTATGGTTAGTTACAGATAGGTTAGTCTCTAAATGTAAACAATGTGTAATCTGACCTCAAGAGCAGGCTGTCCGTGTCCTCTGTGCAGAGGCTGCAAAGTTCTGCAGGCTTTTAACTTTAGGGGCTTAAAAAAAATGGATTCTTCACTTGCTCTCAATCCCCTAATACAATTTTCAGCTAGAACCGATCTTTTTATGCACTCCAGCAGATTACACCTGTTTTACACAGGATTTATGCCAATCACTACTCCACTGGTTATGCAAATGAGCTCACCCAGGAAACCCTCATGTAAATACTTCTTCAGGCCAACAGTGGGGATCAAATCTTTTTCCATTGACGTAACAGTGGAAATTCAACCCCATCATGTCTAAGTTACATACATACTCATTTAGATGAAGATGTATTTTTCTGAACAATACTAATGTTGATTTGGTGCAACTGCAAATGCAATCTATCTTATCTCTGTGCTTCTAACCACAGGGAACTATCTGGATAATCTAGGTAAATGAGATAATAATGTATCACATGGTGTGCTAAGCCACATGTTGCATAAGCGGATTTATTAAAAAAATTATTAAATATCAAATTCTATAAAGGTGCTTATTTCATGTTGTGTACAAAGTAAAGTCCTCCAGGCACTCTTTGAACCAATTAATGCTCAAATTGCAATTTACCAATGATGTGTTGAGTTGGGAACATGTTGAAGTAAAATGATGCATTGTGGATATTCTTAGAATGGGAAATCTGGGGGTAAAGATGTCAGAACACGGTCTCTGAGTAAATCAGCATGCTGCCGTATAAAGTCGAGTGAGGGATTCAGTGACACAGCACATAAATCTTGTATTTATGGAAAGGTGGGATTCAAGGAAAGGTAAAATTTCAATTAAACCATGTGAAATACTTTTCCAAAGAAAATAACTCCAACTTCCCTAACCTTTCTGCAAAAGTAGAATTCTTAACACTAGAATTATTTTCATATCTTCTGTATCCTTTGAAGGGCCATAATATGCTTCCTATGATTAGTGACCAAAAGTGCCTACAGACCTTCAGTTGTGTTCTGATGTTGCTTTATACAACAGACCAGTTATTTGCACTTTATTACTGAGCAAGTACTCTATTTGTCTTTTTAACTGCAGTTTAGCACCTTGTTGACAGTTTCATAGATTTATTTATAATGTCGCCTAATCTCTTTCCTGACTAGTATACTGTACAACTGTTCCATCTCATGCACACTTCTATTATTTTTGGTTCATTGCTCCTACATTAATTATTTAACATCTATCCACATTAAAATTCATCTGCCACCTATTGGTCCAGTTACACTTGAATCTACTTACACTGTTCTGCATTATTTGCTCTGCTTGCTATTTTAGTATCATCTGTAAGTTCAAAGATTTTGTGATTACCCTTGTCCAAATCATTAATAGGTATTAAAAAAACAAGGGTTCTAAGATTAATCTCTGGTGTGCTCCACTTGTAAATACTTTCCAGCCTGAAAACATTCCATTTATTTATTTACTTATTTTTTATATTCATTCATGGGATGTGGGCGTTGCTGGCGAGGCCAGCATTTATTGCCCATCCCTAATTGCCCTTGAGAAGGTGGTGGTGAGCCACCTTCTTGAACCGCTGCAGTCCGTGTGGTGAAGGTTCTCCCACAGTGCTGTTAGGAAGGGAGTTCCAGGATTTTGATCTAGCGACAATGAAGGAACGGCAATGTATTTCCAAGTCGGGATGGTGTGTGACGTGGAGGGGAACATGCAGGTGGTAGTGTTCCAATGTGCCTGCTGTTCTTGTCCTTCTAGTTGGTAGAGGTCATGGGTTTGGGAGGTGCTATCGAAGAAGCCTTGGCGAGTTGCTTCCCTATGTTACTTGTTTTAAATTAATTATCTATTTTGCATCATATTTTGCCTGCTATTCTGGACTGTGGCTCATTATTTTAGCTATTAAACACTGATGTGGAGTCTTAAATGAAAGTCACTGATTTCTGCTGATTGCACTGGTCCAATGTGAAAACAACTCAGATCAGTCTCAGCTTGGGTCCTTGCCATTTGCCAAAACTAGCTAAAATTCAGCACAAATTGGTGCTAACATTGGTAGTCTCACTCAGAGAAGTTACAAGAATGACTGATGAGGGAAGCCGCAATGTTTCAATAAAGGGTTTTCTTCAGAGGTTAACCTTAAACAGATTTTGGAACAGAATAAAGAGAGCTCTACTCCCTATCTGGCTCCTATTATTCCTGACCTGACTGTGAGTGTTTAATGAAACACTACTTGACAACAATGGAGAATCTCTGCATCCCGGCATTGACACTCCATCCCCTTAATGAGCATAAATATTAACTAAAAGTATACATTTAAACAGCACTACATATAGGAAAATCAGTATGAGGGAGGGTGATGTTTAGCAGAATTTGACAAGTTAAAAGTAATCTGGGAATGGGTATAACAGTCCTACATAAACTGTAAATCTTCAATGTTTATTTGTTCCACATAAGTATTTACTTTCTTGGCTATCCTTTAGAAAGTATTGATGATAAACTTACTTGTCATTGCTGGTCCCTGATCATATTTTTAGCGTGTTAGCGTTTTTTGAAAGGCAAATATCCATGTAATATAAAAAACGCAATACAGTGTATTGACATAAATCTGCAGAATGGTTATCTCGCACTCGGATATTATTGAAAGGGGAACGAGTTCTAAGTATTCTGTATGTAAATACATGCTTGTATTGAAGAAGGGTTATATGGTAGCGTTTAATGTTTATTATGTTTCCTCCGAGTTACAATCTGTTTAATTTACTATTTAACATTTTCAGTTTCAAACGCGCAATCGGAGTAGAAAAAAAACGAGAAAAGTAGTTGCTTTGATCAAAAAAAGTACTTTTATTGAATTCGATTTAAAACATGAAAAGCGGCCCAGATACGCGGTAAGAAACATGCATTGCTGTAAATGACTGTTTACTACAGAGCGAGTTACGCTATACACCTGGTACCCGGTTGAGATGCCAGGTATCACGACATTACATTTAAATGAAACACCAGATTTGCTTGTGTGCATCCAGTCCATGAGCTTTAATGCAGTTCACAGTATCACTCAATCTCACCAATTTGCAAATACGTTTGTATGGGAATCTTGCAAAAGTAGCAAAAGTCCTCGTTTGAATAAGAGCACTGAAGCTTTAATGGTGAACTGCAGGAAATTTAATCATCACTTTGGAATGCCTGGCTCCTTTTTGATAGAAGTCTCCCTGTGTGGATTGTTTGGCAGCTGCTACATAAAACTTGGGCTGTGTATTTTCAATACTGTGCTGCTCTCTGTGGGTGTTGACCCAGACGCAAAGCTGCTGCTTCTCCTACCGATACCGGCAAAGACGCAAGGAAACAGCCGGCGAGTCCTCTGTCTGAAATTCCGGTCTAAAAAGGCATAAATGATGGGGTTCACGCAGCTATTAACGAAAGCCAAGCAAGAAGCAATGGCCAGGCCTCGGCTGACCGTTGTCCAGCAAGAGAGGTTGACATTGTCGAATTGCAAGTAGAGAGCGATAGTTTTGAAAATGTTAAAAGGTAACCAGGAAAAAATAAAAGCCGACACGATGGTGAAGACGATTTTTAAGGAGTTTTCCCTTCTGTGGACAGTTTTTTTGCTGTGGTCGAAATGCTCACGTAGCCTGACAAAGATAGAGCAGTAGCAGAGCAGTATGATCCCAACAGGCAGGACAAACGTCAAGCAGATAGCAGCCAGACTGAAAGCTCGGAAAAAGGGGGAACTCGTGTCTTCCCTGCAGTAGGTCATGTTTAATTGGTCAAGTTTTCTGAAGTAGGCAGAAGGTATGGCCAGAAGCAGAGATGAGACCCAGATCACGAAACTGATTTTCATGGCGTATTTCTGGGTTCTGATGTGCTTGAAGTCCAGCAGTCTAACGATGGCTAGATATCGGTCTATGCTCATACAGGTAAGGAAGAAGATGCTGGAATACCTGTTGACGGCGATGATATAGCTGCTCACTTTGCAGAAAACACTGCCGAAGATCCAGTGGTGGTTGTTGCTAGCCGAGGCTGCCCAGAAAGGCAAGGTGAAGACAAAGACCAGGTCTGCAAACGCTAAGTTGATCACAAAGGTGTCCACCAGTCTCCTTCTCCTCCGCTCTTTGAAGGCCATTACTAAGATGACAAACGCATTACCCAAAGACCCAACGATAAAAATCAGGTAGTAGAGAACTGAGATAGTAACGTTTACAAAAGAAAAGTTCTCGTAAGAACAGACTTCCCCATTTGTGTCATTGACAAATTCATCATAATCAGAGTAGAAAGAATAATCAGGAGACGAATAGTCCTGCTGGTCAATGACTCCAACTTCAGTGGGCATTTTAGTTCAATTTGTTGCAAATTTTCTTTCACTTCAAAGTAAATTTGAAGAATCAGTGAAAGAAGAGCTTCAGATATTTCCTTTAGCTGTCAACAGATGCAATAAGGATGTGGTTCAAAGTTTTGAAGAGGTGCGATTTGTTCAGAGAAACAGAGGCCCAGACAGTGAGTAAAGAAAGACCTGAAAGCCTCAACATCCCCTTTTCAATCTAACTGATCTGCTGCTGTTTCCAGTCAGAGTAGTCATTGGTTTGCAGTAAATAAGGGGAGGGAGAAAACAAAAACTCGACTGTATGAAGAATCAACCAAGAAAATTGTCTCAAAAGCAATTTTGTCCATCACCCTTTTATAGCAGTTTTATGAAAAGTTAAAATATTTTACTTTTGAAAAATTAAATGAAAAGATAATAAAACGCAATGCCGAACAATAGTTCACATGAGAAGAAATGTGAAACCAAATGTTCAATGAAAAGCAGCTTAGTCTCCTATTCTGCAGATTCTGGCCTATAAATTCAGCTGTGCAGTGCCCATTTTTCGGTTGCTAACTGGCCTACTAAGCCAGCAATATGGCAGGCAGGAAACGTGTAACAACGCACGCCATTATTAATGTACAAAACTAAGTTCAGGGGATTAAGAGATAACACCATGCTTTGCAAATCTCCAGAATTTGCTGGTCGACTTACACTGCTCCACCATTTGCTTCGCCCTTAGCCTCCCGGTTATTTTTAAGAACCTACTGGATTTGCACATTAATTGTCCATTAAACTTGCCGCAGAAAGTTAGGGCTGGAACTTAACAGTATAAGTACCTTTTTAATGACGTGATTATTGTTAATGCAATGCCAATCAACCTCTCTGGCCCAGAAAGGGAACAATCATCCGATAAAACCAGGTAACCTTTGTTCCCACTTTCCTCTCACCAATCTCTCACCTGCATGTAGTAAATTGTTGTTAGAGAGTTTAAAAATGTCAAATTTCACATTTTTAAATTGCTTTCTTACTTTACCTTTCTGTCTCTTTTTTCTCTATTTCTTAATCCAATCTTTCTTTCCCTCTATTTATTTCTCTTTCTGTACCTAATTTGACCCTAATTCACCCACCTTCTCCGTTGTTCCTTTGTTTCTTTCTCAATCCTTAAATCTCATTGGTTAAAGAGATACACTGTTGCTCCCGCCATTCACTAAAGCCCCAGATGCCCCGTTTCCCTCGCTGCACCGTTATAAGCTCACACCTCCAGCAAATTACTGCGCAAAAACATTTCGAGCTGAAGGAAAAAGTCTAACTAACTGCCTAGTCCGCGAGATGCCCCACACCAGCAAGATTCGGCTCATCGTGTTGTTTCAGTCATGTCCTAATAAAGTTGATCAAAACTATACACCTATATGCTAACATGCTTACTTCATTGTATATTTCTTTAAATAATCAACTTGCTAATAAATTAAACTTTGTTCTTCACAAGTCTACATTAGGATACCTTTCAGGGCTGATACTGATACGTCCAATACGTTAGTCCTTGATAAGTGTAACTAACTCAAGAAGCCTAAATGTGAAATTTTAGAAAACCAGATTTGAATAGTAGCTACAATTAGACCGCATGGCTTCATGCAACCACCTTTATAATTGCATTGTTGAATTGGTCTAATATTTATTTTGATTTTTGCGGGACTTCAGTTATGTGGCGAGACTAGAGAATCTGGGGTTGTTCTCCTTAGAGCTGAGAAGGTTAAGGGGAGATTTAAAAGAGGTGTTCAAAATGATAAAGGGTTTGGACAGACTAAACAAGGAGAAATTGTTTCCACTGGCAGGAGGGTCGGTAATCAAAGGACACATTTAAGATAATTGGCAAAAGAACCAGAGGGGAGATGAGGAGAATTTTTTTTACACGAGTTGTTATGATCTGGAGTGCATTGCCTGAAAGGATGGTGAAAACAGGTTCAATAGTAACTTTCAAAAGGGAATTAGATATATAATCGAAAAGGAAAAGTTTGCAAAGCTATGGGGAAAGAGCAGGGGTATGGGACTAATTGGATAGCTCTTTCAAAGAGCCAGCACAGGCACGACGGGCCAAATGGCCTTCTGTGCTGCATGATTCTATGATTCTACTTGCAAAACCAATATTTCCTAACTAATGCATCAATCTCCATGTCTGCAAATCGCATGATAACAAAGAATTAAGCAATTCTAAGAACTCTGCAGGTGTGCTTTAGTTATTTACAAAGCAGGAAAGTGGCAGAACGAAACCACATGACCAAAGTTGTTATATCGCTGTCTTCAAAGAATCAGAATCCAAGGTGCAACCATCTGTGGTAACTGAGTACAACCTCAGTTAGGCACAAACATAAACTCTCGATACGACATGTCACCTTACAGTTTGCCACAAATACATTATAGGTGGAGTTGTCCTTTTAAGTACATATTTTGGACCTGCTTATCATTACCATTTTATAACATTATTATTATTGTTAACAAATAATTTATTATGAATTAATTCATATTCATTATATACAATCAGTTTATTTCTTATCTGAATATTTCTTTTTGTCAACAAAAAACAAATGAACAAAAGACCGAACGGTAATTGCTAGCATTACTATATCAACGTTCAACTTGGAAAATTGCAAATGTCACTCCATTATTTATCTGAGAAAAACAACTCAGAATATTTTCTTAATGGAGAGAGACTAGGTGCTGTGGAGGAGCAAAGGGATTTATGTGTCCATGTACATAAACCACTAAAAGCTAGTGCACAGGTACAAAGTTGAATTGGAAATTAGAATGTTGGCCTTTATCTCAAGGGGGTTGGAATACAAAAGTGAGGAAGTGATGCTTCAGTTGTACAGAGCCTTGGTCAGACCCCATCTGGAGCACTGCGTCCAGTTTTGGGCACCAAAACCTCAGGAAAGATATATTGGCCTCAGAAGGGGTGCAACGCAGTTTCACCAGAATTATATCAGGGCTTAAAGGTTTAAATTATGAGGACAGGTTACATAAACTTGGCTTGTAGTCCCTTGAGTTTAGAAGGTTGAGGGGTGATCTAATCGAGTTTTTTAAAATGATAAAGGGATTCTATGGGGTAGATACAGAGAAACTATTTCCTCTGGTGAGGGAATCCAGAACAAGGGGGCATTAAAATTAGAGCTAGGTAATTTAGGAGTGAAATCAGGAAGCACTTTTTCACACAAAGGGTAGCTGAAATTTGGAACTCTCTCCACCAAAAGACTGTGGATGCTGGGTAAATTGAAGTTCTCAAGTCTGAGAGCGATAGATTTTTGTTGTGTAAGGGTATCAAGGGATATGGAACAAAGGCTGCTAAATGAAGGTGAGGTACACATTATCCATGATCTAATTGAATGGTAGAACAGGCTTAAGGGGCTGAATGGCCTCCTCCTGTTCCTATGTTTCTATGAATTTATCGGTAATCCCCTTAGCTCCTGTAACAAATGTATCTCATTTGATTTCCA
This sequence comes from Heptranchias perlo, assembly GCF_035084215.1. Classification (NCBI taxonomy): domain Eukaryota; kingdom Metazoa; phylum Chordata; class Chondrichthyes; order Hexanchiformes; family Hexanchidae; genus Heptranchias; species Heptranchias perlo. The sequence continues at coordinate 21,440,993 of NC_090351.1, forward strand.
TTGTAGTTTAATGTTACCTGTTGATTTCAAGCCAATTATTTTCAAATTAGGTATTTTAACACAATAGATCTATTTAGTTCAATGCTACACCTTCAATTATTAATTTATTGCTACTCTTCCATTAAAATTATAATCTGTATAGCAAGTATATATATGAAAAAAGGCATGAAAATAAGCAGACTTTAATTTATAGCCTTATATAAATGTTATTTGTAGAACTATTCATATTATGAAATCATAATGATAAGCATTAAAAGAACAACTGTATCCATACAGTAGCTGTATAACAACTGCACACATACAGTAGTTGTATTATAGTAAAATTATTTTCATAAACTATTTGTGGAGAAAATGTGCCACATAATCTGCTTCAATAAAACAACATAGATTCAAATTAAAAAGAAGAATATTTGAATCATTCACTACTAAATAATAAAGTGCAAACAATGCAAAACATTTAATATATTTAAAATTGAAATGCCCGTACTAATTGAAAAGTTTCAGAGTAATAGATATCTATTAAAATTTTAAAATGTCTACAGTTTTAAATTCTCGGTATTGAAATTGCAACTAAATGAGCTTGATTTTTTAGCTCATGCATCAAACACACTGGGGGTGATTTTAAACCCCAAGAATGGGTGGATTGGGGGCAGGTGGGAGTTGAAAATAGTTGTTCTTTGGGTCGTGACCGCGACCAGGCTTTATTTCTGGGTTTAACGTCAGCATGTAAAAGTACAGGCTTCCCACTGGGAATGCAGTCCAAAAATTTTGTGGTTGCGACCCAAAAAAACAACTATTTGCAACTCCCACCCGCCCGCAACCCACCCGTTCTTGGGGTTTAAAATCACCCCCGCTGTCCCTGTTTCAAACCTACTCTCCCTGTTTCATATCCACTTTCCCTATTTTAATCTCATGCTCCCTTTTTTTGGTCTACAATCGTTGCTTTAATCTTACTCTTTTCATGCAATTCTTGCTGTTCCATTTCAACCCCATGCTCCCAACTGAATTTACATTCTCACTCTCACTACTGCAGTCTTGCTCTCCATCAATCTCAGTCTCTGCCAGTTCCATTCTCTCCTCTTCATTCTGACTCTCTGCCTAAATCTCATTACTGTTACTTCAGTCCTTCCTTCTTCAATCTGATTATTACTGCTTTGATCTAATTTTTTCTGCATCAGGTTCACACTCTCTGCTTCACTCTCAGTCTTCCTTAGTCAGCACATTGCCATCAATAAACAGGAAACTTCAACTAATGACTTAAAATGGTTCCTACTGTCATAGACATAACTAAACTTAGCATAGTGAAAACAACACAAATGACAAACAACCTAATTATGAGACAGCACAAGGCTATTTAAAAAATTGGGACGTATGTTTCTTAGCATAAATGAGGACCTGTCATAAGATCTGGAGGAAATTTTAAAATGAAGCATCATACCAGGAAGTTTCCTAGAAATTAACAATCAAATACAGAAACAGAAAATGAACAATAATATTCAGAAGTTTATGGAAATTACTCACCCTTAAATACAACACCAAGAAGAAATGATACATTCTACAGCTTGCATAAACTTCAGCATACTGAAGTAAATAAAAAGAAATTCAAAATAAGGATTTCAAAGTCTTTTTACCAGATTTAAAAAAATCACAATATCCTGGACACATCACAATATTATAGGAATGTACACAGGCAGTTATCAAAAACGTCAGGTTAGCACATCACGTCCCATACTCAGTGCTTAACTTCTTCACAAGATCTTTCATTCTCAGCCATTTTATTCTATGAATAATTGAGCCATTCAGACAACAAAGTTCCCGGGTTATGGTGAGTTAGCTGTTCTCAGCTGTTGTTGTGGTAAGGGTGCAAATATTAGCCTCAGTCTGACTAGGTTAGGAAGGGGAAAATCATTCAGGGTTCTGGCTCTTGATGGAGCTCAGCTGTGATGCCACCAGATCAAATAGCTTGCTAACATTCATCGTCAGGGCTCACACTAGAAGAATGGCAATCTGGATGTGTCTGAATAAGGAGCAGAGGAGAGAAGATGAGGGCAAAAAATGGCAAAGAGAAAAAAGATGGCTGTGAATTTGAGCCCACATGAATAAGAAAAATGTGTATAGCCTCTGTTATTAAAAAGATAAAACTGTGATTAGATTTCACACAGGAGAAAAAAATGTGAAGGACCTAAAAAACAAAAAGAGACAAAATAAATACTATAGGTGAAGAAACAGATGAAATCATGAAGACATATTGCAAGGTAGCTGAGCTGTCCAAATGAGGGCATATTTTCTTCTATGAGGTGTCATCTCATCTTCACCATTCTATAGGTCTGTATATTGAAAAAATATTGAGGGCTCCTGTGTGCAACCTCTATTTATTTTCTCCCTTCAAAAAAATCTTTCCCTGTTAGGTTATCCACATCATGCCTCAACCAAACAGATAGAGAACTCTAGGTGTCTTCCAGTTTTGCTATGCAGTCACATGTGCCAGAGTGGTAGGGATTGGCTCTTCCCCCAGTGTTTCCCTCACTCCCTCTGGGGAAATGCTACCACACCATCTTCCCCGGAACCTGGATGGAAATGGGAATTCCCTGTAAGGAACAGCAAGCATGTACCTGCATCCTCTTTTTCACACAGCATATTTGTGCATGAATGGAGTGGGCCACCATGTTGTGAATGCAATCTTTTTCCCAAATGATGTGGAGCTGATATTCCCAGCATGCAGTGCAAGCCGTATACTAGAACACCAAGGGAAAGCTGTTAATCAGGGAGGGAATGGGAAGGGAAGAGAGAGTGAAGGACGGGGAGAGGGAGGGGAGTGAGAGGGAGGAAGAAAGAAGGAGATGAGGTGTGGGGAGAGGAGTAGGGCTGAGGGAGTTCGGCTTAGCAATGACTGCTAGTTTTTCTTCAGCGGGGTGGTGGGTGCTGGATGTGATTTTTTGCCTCAGGTTGGAGGGGGGGGCAATTGAAAAAACAATATTCAGTAGGGGGTGTTGTCCTGATCTCAATGGGGGCAGGGGGAGGATGTTATCCTGTGTGGGAGAGGGGGGCGATCTATGCTCAGTGAGGGGTTGGGTTATCCCAATTTTATATGTGTGGCTATCTCATTCTGTGCTGTGTGCATTGGGTGCATCTTGTGTTGGCGGAACTATGGGTGGGTTGTTCTTTACTATTTGAGGGTTATGTATGTGTTGAACCTGCCATACACATTGGGGGTTGGGGGGGGGTGGTGTTAGTAACCAGTCAATTGGTGGGGGTTTTGAACTATTGTTATGGGGTGGTCCAATTTTGGTTGAGTGCTGGGGGGTGGGGGGTGGTCTAAGTTTACTTAGTGAGATGTTTGCCTGACAGTGTGAGGCAGAGTTTGACCGAACTACTATGGGTGGAAGATCAGAGAGTGTCACTGATCCTTGCTTTATGGAAACAAATGGGGTAAGTGCGGATTTGGGAATAGAAGGGAGCATATTCAAGTTTGCATTAAGATGTACTGTGCACTGCTGGAAATGATATGGGAAAGAACACATTGAAGCCTTTTCTTTACTTTCATTATTTCCATATTTTTGTGGGGTTGCTTTTTTTTGTTGGACATTCTTAGTTTTTGTCAATTTCATCTCAGTACTGAATGTCAGAATTGTCCTTTTCAAATATTTTTCTGTTCCCAATCCTCTTACTCATCAAGGTGCGAACTCTTGCTGAGGTACATGTCCATGGGCACCAATAAAGTTAATTGTTGAATGCCTACTTAAAGTAAGCATTGCAATGAAAGCAGTTTCAGATATTTTTGAGGATTGTACTTTTAAGAGGAAGTGCCGTTATTAGCTGTGGAACTTTGTTTCACTGCAGTACACTTGTTCATTCAGGGTATTTGCACTTTTTCATTGCATTTGCTGTTGGTTTTGGTTATGTCTCATTTTTTGTGTTTTTTGGATTTATTTGCAGTGCGCTATGTCCTATCTATGGCTTGTTGATAGCTGCAGTTTAAATTTGAAAGCCACAACTTTGAAGATAGGCATCTTGTTCAGTAAACATCTCTCTCTCTCTCTCTCTGCTTGTTTTGGGGGGAAGAAGAAGATGACTTGAGGAGGGATGGCATGCTTAAACCTCCACCCACGCTTACCCAGCTACCTGTGTCCTGATGTCTTTGTGGAGATCTGCCTTCCCTCAGCAGGCAATCATGGTGTCTCCTCAAGCCAGACCTTCAGACAAGTTCCATGACAAGGATGGCTCTGCCAGTTGCTGTTGCCTTAGATCTTGAGTGGGGTCCTGGGTGGGGAAAGATGAAGTCCATGATATGGGTAGTCAGGTATGGTCTGTTGGAGCCTTGATGGGTTGAATTTTTTTTAGTCATTCCACTGTGACAATACCATATAATTGTCTTTGACGTGTTATATGTGAATTCTTTAATGCAGATGTGTAAACATCTAATGCCAAATTTTGATGTTTGCTAGTTTCAATAAAAAGTCAACATGAACAAATACATGAGCAAGACCAGAAGAAAAAAGTAACAGACTTTCTTTCCATTTTTACTGCTACTCTAAATCTTGTTCCCATGCTAAAAGATGTTGATGAAAATTAACCAAATATTTGAGGTGTAGCTATACTTCAGATGCTTGGACCAGAGCAGGCTTTACAATTTTCCCCATGAAAATGGGCAAAATTGTGACATTGCTGTGGAGAGCAAACTGTGGACTTGAATGAAAAACAGCGGCAAGGCATGGAAACCCAGAGGCCATCTACAGGTATCAGAGACTGGTTCTTCCAGTCAGGGAGTCAGGTTCAGAAGGGTCTCATTGCTTGGTGTGTCTATTGTGCTCAGCAATTGGCCACAATTTTCTATAGGATATATTTAAAGTGTGGAACTGCTGGCCATCTTATTTGGGAAAGAACTGTATGTGTTCAGTTTGGAAAAAAATTAGGGTCGTTTTCTGTAGCTTTCAAAAGTTCTTTGATGACATAATGGAGAGGGTTGATGAGGGTAGTGCAGTTGATGATGTGTATGTGGACTTTCAAAAGGCATTTGATAAAGTAACACATAATAGACTTGTTTGCAAAATTGAAGCCCTTGGGATTAAAGGGGCAACAGATGCGTGGATACGAAATCGGCTAAGGGACAGAGAGCAGAGAGTAGTGGTGAGAGGTTGTTTTTCAGACTGGAGGGAAGTGTGCAGTGGGGCCCTCAGGGGTCGGTGTTGGAAACACTGATCTTTTTGATATATATTAATCTCCTGGACTTGGATATTGAGGGCATAATTTCAAAGTTTGCAGATGACACAAAACTCGGAAATGTAGTAAACAGTGAGGAAGATAGTAACAGACTTCAGAAGGACAAGTTGAAAAGGCTGTTAAAAAGGCATACAGGATCCTTGCACCGGCATCTCCACATCATTTATAAATAGAGGCATAGAGTACAAAAGCAAGGAAGTTATGCTAAACCTTTATAAATCACTGGTTAGGCCCCAAGTAGAGTATTGTGGCCAATTCTGGGCACCACACTTTAGGAAGGCTGTTAAGGCTTTAGAGAGGGTGCAGAGAAACTGGGGTTGCTCTCAGTGAACCAGAGAAGGTTAAGAGGTGATTTGATAGAGGTGTTCAAAATCATGAAGGGTTTTGATAGAGTAAATAAGGAGAAACTGTTTCCTTCTGTGCGGTATCATTCTATGAATGAATGAATGAAAGGTGACAATTTTATTTTATGAATTAGTCCATGCAGCTTGTTTCAGTGTATATGAGGTGTTTTGATGAAAGTAATGTATTTCATTGTATGTGGACTAATGCTTTAATGGTCTTTGGATGGAGCATGCTTGATGTTCTTTTCGTATTAAACTACATTCAATCTTGGTGTTACCTAATCATTGCTTTCTGACTTGCCTTGCCTTTTCTTTTACTCTTTTTAACCTAGGTGGTACTTAACCATTTACCTAGATTTCACAATATAAAAAATTACTGCACTTTATAAAAACAAAACAGAGCTAGCGATATATTTGGAGAGTTTGTATAGCATGTTTGGAAATTTTAAAAACACTAACAAACTGGTTCAATAATCTGAAATTGAATTTGCTCTCCCACAGTGTCTTTATTCACATACATTAACATTCCACTTACATTTCTACAGCCACAAAAGTCAGCTTTTGACCTTGTGAATTGACTGTGATCATGGTGCATTATCCTTTCTTATCCTTCTCAACCTGTCTGCAGCCCATTACATGGTCGACCCATAACATTCTCCTCCAATGCCTCTCTTTTGTTGTCCAGCTCAGTGGGACTACCCTCTCTTGGTTCCACTCTTACTTATCCAATTATAGCCAGAGCTCCCCCCCCGCCCCCATACTTTTCCCTCTGGAGTCCCCCAATCTATCCTTGGCCGCCTCCTCTTTCTTATCTACATGCTGCCCCATGGTGACATCATCCACAGAAATGGAGTCAACTTCCACACGTACGTTGACAACACCACCTCGACCTTTCCACCACCTCTTTTGACCCCTCCACTGCTCCTCTGTTTTCAGACTGCTTGTCCAACATCCAGTTTTGGATATGACGCAATTTCTTCTTGTTAAACTTTGGTAAGACCAAAGTCATCGTCTTTGGCCTCCATCACAAACTCATTTTCCTTGTCACCAATTCTACCTCCCTCCCAGGCCACTGTCTCAGTTTGGAACAGACTGTTCATAATCTTGGCACCCTATTCAATCCTGAGCAGAGCTTCTGACCCCATATCCTGTCCATTACAAAGAACACCTTCTTCCACCACCATAATATCACCTGTCTCCGCTCCTACCTTAGCCCATCCACTGCTGAAATCCATCCATGCCTTTTTTATCTCCAGGTTTAACCATTCCAATGCTCTCCTGTCTGGCCTCCCATCCTCCACCCACCATAAATGTCAGCTTATCCAAAACCTTGTTACCTGTATCCTATCTCACACCAAGTCTCCCTCACTCATTACTCTCTCCTCGCTGATCTACATTGGTTCTTAGTCCCCCAGCACATCAAATTTAAAATTATGTCTCGTATTGAAATACCTTTATGGCATTGTTGCTCCCTATATCTGTAACCTCCTCCAGCCCTACAACTACCCTCAAACTCTTGTGAACCCCCCTCCCTTTGCCCCACCATTAGCAGCTGTGCTTTCAGCTGCACGGGCCCCAGGCTCTGGCATTCTGCCTCTAAGTCCTACCACCTGTCCAGCTCCCTCCACCTCCTTTAATTTCCCCCATTGTTCTATCTAATCTATGCACCTCCTGTGCTTGGGAGCAAGTGACCTTCTCCCAGACAATCCTTAAACTGGCTGCAAAGATGTGAATCTTCTTTCTTCCTTCAGGGGATATGCCTGGCTTCCATTCAGTGCTGGTGCACAGCTAAGATTGGGAACTTAGCTGGGGTTCAAACCTGGGTCCTACCGTTAGGTGGAGGCTTGAATTTATGTCCCAATGTACCACCTCACTAGTTAAGAAATCCTATTGCAACATAGCATTTAATTTGAACAATCTTCACCTTTTAAAAAGGATAGTTCATGTTTTAAAAGTTTTAGATTCATTTGGTTATGGTGTGTCTAAAGCTTAGAGATAATTACTTCTTACAAATAAACTGTAATCCTGGATCTTTTTATTGCAATGAATTGCCTAGAATGGCAGCATTTCTAACACATTGCGATAATTTTGCTTTAAAACTGTGGGAATACAGTGTCCTCCATTTACTGAAACATCAATTTTTCGCTCTCAATTTTCTTTCTTCATAAGTTGGGCCCATTTCCTTTCAAAGTCTGTTGCTGTCAAATCATTCTACAGAGAATGTCAGCATACAGAGTGCATATCTCCATTACTATTTGCTGCTATACATCCAATCCCAGTGTATTTTGAGCAGGGAAATTCCATGAGTATGTATGTGACACAGATTGCAAACCCAAACGAGTAGCATATTATCTGTTGGTTTCACTATTTGAATATTTTTATCTGCCCCAACCAATGCACTAAAATAATTCACTGTATAAAGCACTAAGATTTTATAACAGTGAGGTGCAGAAACATTCTAGCTATGAAAATAAAAGGATTGTCACATGGAAAAAATGATATCCGAGAGGCACCTGGTCAAAGATTATTTAATTAGCATTTAGAGAATATAACCTGTAGACTATGTGGTTTAAAAGAAACTGTGTGCAGAAAGTAGAAAACACTAAGTGCTTAATAGAGAACTTAATTTAGGAGTAAAAAGAACATTGTACTGAAATTATTTTTTTTAAAGATTAAGATAGTTCTCCATGAGCATGGATGTGAGCAAATTAAATTTCACTATAATAATCTGCTAAAAGATTATAATATGTAGGTTTGTTTTCCTCGAGAAAACGTTAATCAGAGATCAATATGAATACTGGGGATCAATGAGCAATGAGCAGGTCAAGTTTTAGAGGCCAGTTCAGTCTGCACAGTCTCTGCCAATCTAACAAACTGAAATTTCTGGGCCAACAAAACAAGTGACAACTCACCTCTATAATATTTCTATCTGATGTCGCTTCATATAGATGACCACACTACATAGCCTGAAAGGGAGACATAACTGTGGACTGAACCTGCCAAGTGCAGGAGAAGGGTGTGTCACTGCAGCACTTCTGTAAGCAAAGATTATGCCAACACAACGGTTCAACAGAACACTGCGCTTATCTGATTTTGTCATGTTTTACTTCAAATTTGTAGTATAAAAACAACCTAGTGTCAATGCAAAGCAATGTTTACACTTGCAGTGGAAATCACAGTCTGGGCCCAACCTGACTCCAGAGAGATGCTTTGCAAAACTCTCTGGAGTGGAGAGCCTCACAACACTTTTGCTTGACACCACATAAATCCAGTGCAATGTCAAACCTTGGTCTACTACCTACAAGGTCCATTGCAAAGTCCTTTGGTCCTGTTGGGCACTTATTAAATCTATCTGAAGTTAATTTAAATATTTGGAGAATGGGGAATATTATAATTTAATTCCTAAGCAGGACAATTGGAGTTCCAGCAAGGCAGGTGGCAGGCATTATGAACAGGGTATTTTCTGGCTAGAACCCATATTGAAGCTGCTGGTCTGAGAACAGTAGTTACTGTATAAATGCAGACTTAAATTCCCACTCCTTTTCCTCAGCGTCACTTTTTCTAATAACACTTTTCATTGGAAATTCCCATATTTAAAAAACAACTGTCATGCATATGTACGGTTCATAATTTTCTTGTCTTATTAGTCAGACTCAAATAATCACAGCTCCCTGAAAAAATAATGATGTCATAATCAGCAAAATGTGACAGTTTATTTCCAAATGATTTATTGTAATTGCTTCTTGCAGGAAAACTGCATCTTCATCAACCTGAAATTAAATGCATATCTGTACATTATCCATAGATCCATATTCATTTGCTATTTATACCATTTTTACTGCAAACATTTTGCAACTGACTACTGATCCAGTTAGCAGATCGGTAAAAGGAGCCTTAAAATCATTTTCAGGATCCCTGTGTAGTAATGGGCCACAGTTGTAAGAGTGTCACTGCAGCATGAACACAGAAATCCAACCCTGTTCCATTTAAAGAGCAGTTTTACTTTGGGTGTGAGTTGTGCTTCGACAACCACTAATCACAAGCTATTTCACAATTATACAACTGAGTCAGCACCATGCCTGTGCTGACCGGTCCCCAGTAAGAACAGCACATTTATCAGCCTTATTAAGTGCCAGCTCACAATTTACCTTTTATCTCTTCAAGTGCAAAAATTGAATTTTTCTCCATTGTAACAGATTCGAATGTGACGCCAAATGGTAATCAATGTCTCATTTATTAATAGTCAAATCAAGTATGTAAAAGTACCCAATATTATAGGACAGTAATAATAGAGATTAAAACAATATTACCCCATTTGATCTCTGGGCAGAGGTTGTAATTAACTTAGCGGTGTGGTTATTCTGAGTTCTCTGACCGCTTGGAAATTTTCTGACATCTTGGTTGACTTCTGACAGCTGGGTCATCTTCTCTGGATCCTCTGCACTGAGCTCAGAAGATATTGGATTTTTATGGCCCCCTGGCCAGATCCTCACACCACATATGGAGTTGTTATTCATAAGACTCTTATAGATTATAGATGTTTTTCAACAATTCAAGATGGTCAGCTTGTTTTAACATTGTTATAATGTGGTAACTTATGCTGAAAATAAGAATGTATGGGCATTAGGTTACAACAAGATCTAGCGCAGCAGTAATGTCCTGTCCTTATTGCTATCATTCGAGTGTTGTTTTGCTTTTTAGGTCATTGTTCCTCTTTAAACCACGTAACTATCTGCCTTACCAGGGGTGATAAAGTTCAGTCATTATTCAAAGGATGATATTTTACAATTCAGCAAATAGGCAACTTACTCAGCAAACACAGCTGGCAGAGCATGATGGTTAAAAGCGTTAAGACAAAGATGTCAATTTGTCCCAATTTCCAACATTCTTACACCATGGTTTCCCTTTTTTCCCCCTTAGTTTTAAATAGCCACCCCACTCAAAATAGACATTTCGACTTCATTAAAAGTCAGCATGTTTGCTTAGAAACAAAATGCCTGGTTTAGTGGCACAATAGCTCTTTGAAGGGGACAAGATATTTTTGCAGGCAAAGGACTTGATTGCAAAGATGTTAAGAGATGATGTACCACAAGAACACTCCGTGTAATTCCTTTAGGATAGATTGTGGGAAGAAGGCTGCTTGCTTTTGATTAGTGCGTTGTACTAGGTGTGATTTCAAACATTTATTTCGGGTTTAAATTGTTGATCATTCAAAAAACCCAACACATTGTGTATGTTAGCAAATTAATTTGTCTTACTGTGGAGCATTGGCATGAATTGAGTGCAAGAATTAAAAGGGATTCATCTGTTTTGATTAACCACTTGGACTCCGAGTGCAGTGTTGTATTGTTCACATCTTACCTACAGTACTTGCTTTTGCAAATAACTCAATTTGTGAATAAAGTCGTTTAATAGTTTTGCTTGTTACAAAATCTATCTTGCATGGCTAATACTATCTATCTTCTAAAGTAATGAGAAATGTAGAAGAAATTTACAATAAAAGGCAGTATTGTTTGTCCTAAGGCATTCTATTCTATATATAAGGCTTGCATCAGGTGAGAATGATTAGAGTGTTAGGAGCAAACAAGAAACATTCCACATATTTGGAGCAGTAAACATGCAGATAGCCACCCCCTTCCATCTCTAGCTTGGCTCAGTGGTATTCAACATTCCGACTCTCATCTCAAAGCCGGAATGTTGTGAGTTCAAGCTCCACAACAGAGACTTGAGCACATACTCTAGGCTGATATTTTGAGGAAGTGCTGTGTTGTCGGAGGTGCCACCTTTCATTGAAGGTGTTATACCAAGGCCCTATTTGCCTTCTCAAGTGGATAGGAATGATCCTGTGGCACAGTTTGAAGAGCAGGGGTGTTGTCCTGACCAACATTTATCTTTCAACCACCACAAAAAACAGATTATCTGGTCATTCATCTCATTGCTATTCGTGGGCCTTGGTGCGCACAGATTGGCTGTCATAATTTCTTACATTACAACAGTGACAACATTTCAAAGTAATTCATTGACTCTGAAGGGCTTTGGGACATTCTGAGATCATGAAAGATACTATATAAATGCAAGTTCCTTATTTCTCCTACCCCAACAATACAGCTTTGACTCATTCTTGGGTTTCTCCCTGACTCCAGAAAAATTCCTGGTTTCCCAAACTCAAGACCAAAATCAGGAACTTGTCTTGTGATGAATTGCCACTTTTTTAGGAATCCAATGTCATAAACAGATGCGAATTCAAAATTCCCATGGTCTGATGAATATGTGAGGCTTTAAATTCTTTAATGTAAAAGGTAGCTAAATAACAATGCAAAGCAAGCAAAACAGATCTAGTTATACACTGAATCAGGTTATGTTGCCTATTCAAAGTGCCTGTATGCAGGCACACATTACATTGATCAAACACAGGTCACAATTGTATGCATAATTAACTCTTGGCAAATCATAACTGAAAATACAGGCACACAGGACAAGTTATGGATAGCCCCATGCACATTCCAGATGAAATTTACTGATCCAACTGAAATCAAATTGTTTGACTTGTCATTAGAAAATCTACAATAAAAGATCACATTAAAAGGTGACAAATGTTCTAAGATGAATGTTGCATTCACCAAGGGGAGCAATGAGCATTTTCCATTTTGGGCACTCAATGTCATGTCAGGTACACATGGGTCAGCTGTGCAGAACAGTTAGATGCTAAGTAAAGCACCTTCTACTCAGCCCCAACAATGTACTCTAGCTCTAATCTTAACAGCTTCTGCACCAGCGTGACATTTTTCCATTACCAGCCATCTTGTGGCCTGTGAACAAGACTGGTAATTTAGTACCAATTAGTGTCCAATTGAAGATAGTGTACCACTGGGAACTGGATTGAGACTATTCACATTTATTTCACATAGAACCCTTATAATCAGAGAAGATTTTCATAATTCTACATTTCTAATACACTGCTGCTTTTGCCAGCTGTTACCCACAGGTTGTCTTATTATTTCATTCTATACATGATTGGAAGGTGAGATACTGGAAACAAGCTAATAAAGCAAGTTATTCTAATTTGTTAAAGGTGCTACTACAATTTTTTTTCTTTTCTTTAACTCATGTAACATTTAATCTGCCTTCTAAGTCGTTAAATGATATACCACTGTGTTGTTCAGGTAAACCCAAGTTTGGCAAACTACCACCATAAATAGCCATGGAATAATTGGGATGTTAGGACAGGGAATAAAACATAGATTTACTAAGTTAGTTTCATGACCACATTAGATTATGTCCTTAGTAATTGGTTAACACCTGCTTAAATTGACCAAAAAAATTACAAGATTGTATACTGCTGTGGTTAGCAGACTTATTAGAAAGTCAGGAATGACCAAAGTGGTGAAAGAATTGGCAGAAGCGAAGATGTGGTAATAATTATTGCTGTACAATTCAATAAATGAAAAAGGACCTGAATGTTGACATAAATCAATTCATTATTGAAAGCTACAAGTTCTACCTTTCTAATCATTACATAGGCTGGTACAAGTACTGAAGGAGGCACAGCACATATTGATAATCACAATAATTCTCGGCTAAGACATCTGGCCATCTTCTGCAGCACCTGCTATCTTTGTTCTCCTCAAAGTTTCCTTGACTTTGACAAACTCTGGTACATTCTCCCTTTCTTCCAACTTCTGCTGTTCCTGTTCATACTTTTGAAGAAAGGTGAAACCATTTTTCATAAGAAATGCTATTTCATAATACCACAAAACCACATTATGAAACACACTTAAAAAGCAACACTAGTAAGCATTTAACTCATGTATATATGTATGTAACAAGTGCAGCTTGCATCATTGTCTTTTTATACATTAAAGATGCTAGACGAATGCATGCCAGCTCCTCTATCACAAATAGGATGGTCTCACCCGTGCAGTTTCTTCCAGATTGGATGACTTACCTAGCTTACATTATACATGTGCTATGCATGCAAAAACAGCACCACATATCTAAACCGCAATCAAAACACAAGTGGTTATCATTTTTTCCAAATTTGTAGTAGTTGGAAAAAATCCTCTAAGGTATACATTATCAGCTAGTCAAAACTTGTCCCCTTCCTCTCCCCATATTCAGGGGAAGGTGGAACTTGTCATGAAGGTTTGTTTGTTGTGTTGAACTGAAATAAATTTGCAATTTTGGGTATACATGCAAACAGGAGTAGGCCATTCAGCCCTTTGAGTCTGTTCTGCCATATTATTGGATCATTGCTGACCTGTACCTCAACTCCATTTACCTACCTTTTCTCCAAATCCGTTAATACCCTTACCTAACAAAAATCTATCGATCTCAGTCTTGAAAATCTCAATTGACTCAGTAGCCACAGGCTCTTGAGGGAGAGGGTTCCAGATTTCAACTATCCTTTGTGTGAAAAAGTGCTTCCTGATTTCACTCCTAACTGGACTAACTTTAATTTTAAGATTATGACCCCTTGATCTGGATTCCCCCACCAGAGGAAATAATTTCTCTGTATCTACCCTATCAATCAGATCACCCCTTAAGGGAATACAAACCAACTTTATGCTACCTGGCCTCATAATTTAACCCTTTAAGCTCTAGTATAATTTTGGTGAATATGTGCTGCGCCCACTCCAAGGCCAATATATGCTTCCCGAGGTGCGGTATCCACAACTCAACACATTACTCCTAATGGGTCTGACCAAGGCTCTGTACAACTGAAGCATCACTTCCTCACTTTTGTATTCTAACCCCCTTGAGATAAAGGCCAATATTCCATGAGCCTTTTTGATTACCTTTTGTACCTGTGCACTAGCATTGAGTGATTTGTATACAAGGACACCTAAATTCATTTGCTCCTCCACAGCTCCTTGTCTGCCCCATTAAGAAAATATTCTGTTTTGTCTTTCTTGGATCTAAAGTGGATGACCTCACACTTCTCCACATTAAGCTCCATCTGCCATTGATTTGCTCACTCACTTAGTCTCTCTATGTCCTTTTGTAACTTCCTGATACCATCCATACAACTAACTGTGCCTCCTAACTTAGTGTCATCTTCAAACTTAGATATACAATTCTATTCCTTCATTCAAGTCATTAATATATAGCGCAAAAAACTGAGGCCCCAGTACAGACCCCTGGGGAACATTACTTGTCATATCCTGCCAATCAGAGAATGTTCCCTTTATCCCTACTCTCTCTGCTACTTCCCAACCAATTACAGATCCATAAGGCAAGGTTATTTCCAGTTCTGTGTACTTCATTTTTTTTCGTATAAGGTTATAGTATCCTAGGTGGGAGGTGCAAAACATGCACAAGCAGTTAGGAAAATGCAGTTCAATGATCACATTTTTTTTTCAATAGGTGGGAGATGCAGTTACAGTGAAGCCAGGAAAAAAAAACAAGTGTTCTTAAAGGAGAGTAAAAGGAGACCATTCTGTTCTTGCTGCTGTTCCATTTAGTTTTGACAGTTTCTCACCATTTCAGAGTTCTATTGTTGCACCTGTATCTATTTCCGCTTTGTCACCTCATCTGTGTTCATCTGGTGATCTATTTCCTAAACACCTCACAGGTTTTCTGCTTTAGAGTTGCACAGTTCCATTGTGTGTAATACTTTCTTTTACAACACCAATAGTCCTGACTACTGTAACACTTTTGAAATGCACGTTGAATTCATTTAAAGAAACTGTTAAAATCTCTCCTCTCTTAAGTTTTAACTATATCATTTTTTGGGAATTGCTCACTCCAGAATGTCACATGGGGAGAAGATTTGTTGATTGCACAAAAGAAACAAATACACTGCAAACTTGCTCACGCCACCTCAAGCACTTTATTCAAACCCATGTACCACTTTAAAATGTGGCAAATATAAGATAAGGGAATTACAGTATCCAAGAGTCATTTTTGTTAAAAAGAGGGAGTCAGTCATAGTTCAATGTGCAAACAAAATCTATTAAAATCTAAGTTCAAAGGTCAATTCAGATGAAATCTGGTTCATTGAAATACAATGGGAGCTTCAGCCACCTGATGGGTAGATACTCTTTAGCTACAAGAAGGACATTCCTTGTATTTATATTGCCCGACACTTTTAATATCCATCACTGACCCATATGTAAAAAGGGATAGTGAAGAGTTAGACCTCTTAATTATTAAAACTTGACACTGCATGTTCCCATAGATCACATCTTTGGGAATGAAACTTGTCATGATCTAGGAGATACCGAAAAGTAAAGGTTGTACAGATGGCATGCAAGATTTCTGACCGTATTTTCTTCTTAAAAAAAGAGGACAAACCTAAATGATTCAACAGAATTTGGAAAATACATTTGGATGAATAGAAAGTTCCATCATATTAAATATTTATAGAAAAGCCTGTATATTTTTAAATTTCTACCGTGGTCTTTTCTTTGATAGTAGTTCACATAGACTCTATTGCAAAAAGTCAGTCTGACTGGATTCACAATGTGGAGATGCCGGTGATGGATTCACAATGACAGAAATCTGGCTGTTGGTTAGATGAATCAGGAAGGCATTAATTGCACCTTTGTCTACTTGCTTTCCTTTGTTCAGGACTAAATAGTCAGTTACGTCAAATGGGATGGGCAACTAAATGACAAGTGGTTTTGTGTCTAACATCTATTAGAAACAGCTGACTCTGGGGAAATCCTTTAAGATGCAAACATCCTCCGTCTTTAATATAAACACAAGCAAAAAACTGCAGATGGTGGAAATCTGGAAAAAAAATTAGAAAATACTGAAAACATACAGCATATACTTTCTGAGGCTGTGAGAGAGAGAGAGAGAGAGCGAGAGTGAGAGCAAGAAAAAGAGATGCAGATTGATCCATAGGCTTCAAATCTTAAAGTTATTGTCAAGGAATTGATCTCAGGTTCAGTTTTACCTGAGTTTTAGAACAAGGTGGTTTCTATAATTTTGCACATTCAAGGATAATAGTTATGTTTTGCATATTACCATGAATCTGTTTATCTTCACTACTACTTATTCATCATTAATGTATCTATTCTGTAGTTTATAGCCTGAGCCACTGTCTAAGAGTTTATTCTACTAAAGTCTAGATCACCACAGGGCTCATAAATATCAGCATTAGACTTGTAAGTAAATCGGTAAGTAACACCAGTTTATGTTCAACCCCTGGGCATGTGATATTTATGAAATATTTTGTTAAAAAATATCACTCCGTTTTGTAGGGTGTGAGAGCTTGCTAATAGGAATAGTCTTTGGTGCTAAAGTAAAAAAAACAGCTGCTTGACAGGATACTTATAAAATCTCACTTCATCTTTTACATTACCTGCAGTAGCTATAAAGAAAAGGCATTACTGATAACACATTCACCACAGAGCAAAACACATTGCTTCATTGGTAGTATGTGGTGTGATTTTTTGGTCATCATATTTTCAGTAAACAACTAAACAACAATGCCTCTGACAACTTGTATTTATATTGAGCTATTTAGTGCCTTTAACTCAGAAAATATCCCAAGCTGCTTCAGGACAAACAGACACTGAGTCAGAGGAAGGTTGTAAGAGGTTACAGTCATAGGGAGGGGTGACGCTGTTGAGGGAGTTAAACACAATAGAATCATAGAAAGTTATGGCACAGAAGGAGGCCATTCGGCCCATTGTGTCCGCACCGGTCGAAAAAGAGCTGTCCAGCTTAATCCCACTTCCCAGCACTTGGTCCGTAGCCCTGTAGGTTACGGCACTTCAAGTGCACATCTAAGTACTTTTTAAATGAGTTGAGGGCTTCTGCCTCTACCATCCTTTCAGACAGTGAGTTTCAGACCCCCACCACCCTCTGGGTGAAAGAATTTCTCCTTCAATCCCCTCAAATCCTTCTACCCATTACTTTAAATCTATGCCCCCGGTCACTGACATCTCTGCTAAGGGATATAGGTCCTCCCTATCCATTCTATCTAGGCCCCTCATAATTTTAAACACCTCAATTAAATCTCCCTTCAGCTTCCTTTGTTCCAAAGAAAACAACCCCAGTCTATCCAATCTTTCCTCATAGCTAAAATTCTCCAGCCCTGGCAACATTATCATAAATCTCCTCTGTACCCTCTCTAGTGCAATCATCTCTTTCCTGTAATGTGGTTACCAGAACTGTACGCAGTACTCAAGCTGTGGCCTAACTAGTGTTTTATACAGTTCTAGCAAAACCTCCCTACTCTTATATTCTATGCCTCGGCTAATAAAGGAAAGTATCCCGTAATCCTTCTTAACCACCTTATCTCTCTGTCCTGCTATTTTCAGGGATTTGTGGACAAGCACTTCAAGGTCCTCTGTTCCTCTATATGTCTCAGTATCCTCCCATTAATTGTGTACTCCCTTGCCATTTTGCCCTCCCCAAATGCATTACCTCACACTTCTCCGGATTGAATTCCATTTGCCACTTTTCTGCCCACCTGACCAGTCCATTGATATCTTCCTGCAGTCTACAGCTTTCCTCCTTACTATCTACCACATGGCCAATTTTTGTATCATCTGCAAACTTCTTGAATGTAGGGGGCGTGATCAAGTCCAAATCATTAATATATACCACAAAAAGCAAGGGACCTAGTATTGAGCCCTACGGAATCCCACTGGAATCAGCCTTCCAGTCACAAAAACACTCGTCGACCATTACCCTTTGCTTTCTGCCACTGAGCCAATTTTGGATCCAACTTGCCACTTTCCCTTGGATCCCATGGGCTTTTACTTTTTGACCAGTCTGCCACGTGGCCTTGTGAAAAGCCTTGCTAAAATACACTACATCAAACACGTTACCCTTATCGACCTTCCTTGTTACCTCCTCAAAAAATTCAATCAAGTTAGTGAGACACGACCTTCCCTGAACAAATCTATGCTGACTGTCCTTGATTAACCTGTGACTTTCTAAATGACAATTTACGCTGTCCCTCAGGATTGATTCCAATAATTTGCCCACCACCGAGGTTAGACTGACTGGCCTATAATTACTCGGCCTGTTCCTTTCTCCCTTTTTAAATAACGGTACAATGTTAGCAGTCCTCCAATCCTCCGGCACCATACTTGTAGCCAGGGAGGATTGGAAAATGCAAATGCAAGAATGCAAATTTTAAAATTTGAGGCTTTTGGAGGGACTTGAAGCCAATGTAGGTTATGGGGGGGCAGAGGTTTTGGTAAGTAGCACATGATGCGGGATAGGAAACGGGCAGCAGAGTTTTGTATGAGCTATCATTTTTGGAGGATGGGAGGGATCGGCAAGGAAAGCATTTGAGTTATCAAGTTAGGAGGTGATAAAGGATTATGACAATTTCAGTGGCAGATGGGCTAAGGTAGGGGTGCAGGCAGGTGATGTTATGGTGGTGGAAGTAGACGGTTTTTGTGATCGAGGAGATATGGAATCAAAAGCTTAGCTCAGGGTCAAAGAGAACACTAAGACTGCAAACTGTCTAGTTCAACCAAAGAGGAGAATGGAGTTGGTGACGAGGGTACAGAGTTTGTGGTCGGGGCTAAAGATGCTGGCTTCAGTCTTTTAATCTTCCCAATGTTTTACTGGAGGAAATTGGAGGAAAGACTGGATGGTGGAGAAACAGTCTTACAAGGGGTTGAGAAAGGTAGTGGAGAGGTGGAGTCGGGTGTTAACAGTGTACATGTGGAAGTTGGTTCCATGTCTGTGGATGATTTTGTCAAGGGGCAGCATGTAGATGAGGAAGAGGAGGAAGCCAAGAATGGATCCTTTGGATTTTCTGAGGAACTCGAAAACGGAATTTTATCATATAATCTAAATTAAATGGATAAAGAATTAGCCAACCTATTTTTGTACTTAATGCAGATTCCCTCAGTGTTTTAAAAAAGTAATGTATTTGGAACTACAGGGAAATACATTTTGGTTTCAAATTTGTTAGTGTTAAGAATTCTCATTTAGTACTCATGAAATGAGGATTTACGACAAAAACTTTGGTCGAATCCTGCTTTTCTTTGAGGAAGCCCAATGCAAAGCAGGATATATAATTTCATGATACAAAATCTAGAAACATTTCAGAATTCTGAGGTGACTTCAGGCAGATAAAAATGAAAGGCTGTGCACCATAAGCACTAGGAATTTCAATGTAGTTCAATATGCCAGGCAATTTACTTTTACCTATTTCGGTCATCCTTAAAAATAAACTATAGCAGGGGACCTCTAGTTAATGCCACAGAATAACAGGAATGAGTTAAAGGGCTGTAAATTATGAGAGGAAATCTCAAGTGGTTTATAAGCAAAATCTCAACCGTGACATTAAATTACAGCCTCTAAATGCCTACTCTCATATCTGATACCTTAATTGAAAGCTGAAAATTGCTTCCTTCTCTTACTGTTACCAACGAGGCTGGAATGCTACGACATTTACAAGGTGCTATTAACCTCCTTTGTGGCATCATTAATACAGCACTGCTAAGGAATAATTTCCAACACATTAATAAAGAAACCACAATGAAACTATATGTAGAAGTTATAGTGAAGTGCAAGGTAAGTTTTCTAAGGCTGCTGTTTGTACATTTTCTAATGAACAGCAGATATTGAAGAGGAGCACTGTATAAATAACAGGAAGTAGTAACTTTCAAAAAGGAATTGGATCTCTACTTAAGTTTTTACTTAAAAAGGAAAAACTTGCAGGGCCAGGGGAAAGAGCAGGGGAGTGGGACTTATTGATAGCTCTTTCAGACAGCCAGCACAGGCATGATGGCTGAATGGCCTTCTGTGCTGTATGATTCTGTGGGGGTTATATTGGATAACCGCCAAAACCAGCTGAGGGGGTCGCAATGTGAAATGCCCAGACACTGGGATGCAGGCAGCACGTAACATTTGTGCTGCCTGGTGATTTCTATGATTGCTGTGTGCAGCCGGCGCTACCTGCGCTGTTGAGTGAATCTGCACTGCAATATAGTGCAACATAGTAATGATGGGACCTCTGGAATTTTTAATGAGCAACAACTGGGCTGCTCAACGTTTGCGGGACTCTGATATTTGCAAAATGTAAGATAAGAGTTCGCAAGGAGTCTGAATGGACATCAGACATCACACACGTAAAACACAGATGCAGGTCCCATTCCTATGTTTACAAACTGTTGAGTTATTTTAAAACATTGAATAAAGGTTGCACACTACTAAATCCCACATCCTCCAATCTGCTCGCCAGACCTCATCAATCTGCCGATCTGAGTTTGTGCCAGGCCTACGAGAGAGCATGCACCAAGGTTCTCTGATGATACACTGGAGGTCTTGGTGCAAGAGATTGGCAGAAGGAGAGGCATCCTATATCCACAGGGGCTGCAACAAGAGGCCCTCCAGACATGTGCTCCCGAGGCAGTAGGGGACGAAGTAAATGCCAGGCGCATGGCATCACAAAAAAAGATGCGGTGCAGGAAGAAGTTCAATGCTTTGACACGAGTGGTCAAGGTGAGCAAGGTCAACTGTCAAGTGGCATCTCCTACCAACTGCACCATTAGCCGCATCCACTGCTCCACGCACTTCACCCATCACCCATCACCCATCTACCAACAAACTCTTTCAATCAGTACTCAACTCTTCCACTCAGATGCTTCCACTCACCCTCACACATCACCAGCAAGCTGTTGCAAGCTGCACACCCACAACTCACAGGTCACAAACACTGGTAGCTATTCAACCATCTCAGCCACATCACCCAAACATCTTGCCGGACATTCGCCGACACACGTCCCGCTTTCTTGCAGGAGAAGGTGGCACATAACAGGAGGCAACAAATGGCAGTGGCTCCATGGAACGTGAACCTGTTGTCCTCTTTCAAGATGACAGCATTCCTGTTCCACCCCTACCGCTCTGCCAGTGTCCTTGCTGTTGCCTGTCAGCTAGCCAGCTCATTCCCTGTAGAGTATTGGAACTTTATTTTAGGAACGTAGGAAGATAGCCATTTGCCTCTCTCTTAGGACCGACTGACATATGTTCAACTGCTGTTCACATGGATCCCTTCCATGCTTCGACCTTCAAAGTTCTCATTTGAATATTTGCTACTACCACCAAGATCCTTGGTGGCCATTTAGCCCTTCGAGCCTATTCCGCCATTCAATGAGATCACGATTGATCTATGACCTACCTCCATATACCTGCCTTAGTCTCATATCCCTTAATACCTTTGGTTAACAAAAATCTATCAATCTTAGATTTTAAATTAACAATTGAGCTAGCATCAACAGCCATTTGCAGAAGAGCATTCCAAACTTCTCCCACCCTTTGCGTGTAGAAGCGTTTCCTAACTTCACTCCTGCAAGTCCTGGCTCTAATTTTTAGGCTATGTCCCCTAGTCCTAGTATTCAAGTATAGGAGACCTCCAAAAACAGGTGCAATTGCATCAGCAGCCAGAAGTAATAATCCAGCAACTAACCTGTAACTCATGCATGATTGCTTTAAATAGTGCTGGTGGGGGGGTCCGCCATGCTGTTTAAGACCTGTTCAGCTGTGCGAGGTTAAGTCAATGTGTTGGCTGAAGTGTTGAGTTCCAAAATCGCATCTGTCCCTTTAAATCAGCGTTGCACACTGATCTACCGCATATTCTCCCTATTTTACATTGGTGCTGGCATTCGTTATCTGTGCGTGCGCGAACGCCTTTACCAATATGGCGTCCGGCGCACGTCACACTAGAAGCCTGCATGCGCATGCATTCCGGATGCCATTTTCGGAGTTTAAGAGGCCACTCAGCGCCTACACAATGGGCGGTGCGCGGCCCAATTTAGCCCCCTATGACTCTATAGGAGGATGATTGGTTACATTCATACAGTGCAGTTTTTTTTATGTTGACTGGGACCAAACTTATGGCAAATCCAAAGAAGCCAATGAATATTTTGGGAAAGGTTGAGATCGAGTCATTGATAGGTGTAGCTAAAGGCATTTGCCATTGGCAAAAATTCAGTCTTCATTAAAAGCAAGGTTCTATGTAAGTTCAAATTTTTAATTTTACTTCCCTCACCAAACCATTTCTAAGTCGCTCCCATTGTACACAATTTCTTATCCAAACACTCCATTTGTAACAGTCTAGCTATTAATTTTTAAATAACAAAGCCAACATTTAAAGGCTACATTTTCCAAATATTCCTAAGGGTGAATAACTACTCCTTTGACATGGAGCTCAAATAGATATTTGGAAATAATTTATACACAGACTTCACATGAAACTCATTTATTCCATGTGTATCAGGGTACAACCCATGGAATAGATTTTGCATTTAACAGTTTACCATGAAGTTATATTTAATCTATAATATATAGAATAAATCATAATGTATTTTAGTCTGGATTACAATAAACATGCTGAGAGTTCTTTAACACTTTTCATATTTTTATACAAACTGTTTTCATCTCTCTCCATAAGATTTTGTCCAATATCCTAAAAATAATCTAGTTAGTGGAATTAAAAGCAAGAAGTTGCAACTCCAACAACTGCTTTTAATACATTTTTATAGAGCTAGTTTAAATTTGTAGCTCTTTGATTTTTCCCCTCAGTACAGTCTAAATATATTTACAAGAGCAGTCATAGATCCTTACAGTTTATCACTGGCTTTACTTCTGACCTCAGTCCTTCCTGCATTGCCAATTTTAATGCCAGTGAGTCCTAAAGTTAGGAAGTTGGAACAGATAAGTCATTGAGACTAACTTTCACATGGGCATGAAGAAGTAGAAATGAAATCCTAATCATGCACCTGAATTATGCAAGAGAGACCTTTAAATAAAAAGAATATGCTTGGCAGTCTCTACTGCGACCAGTGGGAGTTTCATATTAAATGATTTTGGAACTTGTTTGGCATACAATTTCTATTTACAAAATCATCCTAAAATATGAACTCAGTTGCACAGAGTCAGAATTACATTTTAAAAATGTGGGCCTGTGATGCCAATTAATGTTTGAATGAAATGAACAAGCACCTGTAATATCATGAGCAACAATAATACAGAATGTTATGGCTAGTACTGGTTCATAAACTAATGACAATCTTACCCTTTCCCCATGTTATTATTACAAATATTTTCTCCGGTTAAGCGTCAGCGGGCACTCCTGTAAATGGACCCCGCGTTCCCTATGAACCGGAGTTTATCTTTACAACCAATATCTCATCAAATAATAACAGACCCATGACCCAACAACAATTTGCCTTTATATGGCACCTTTAACTAAAATGTTCCAAGGTGCATCACAGGAATGTTATCAAACAAAATTTGGAGATATAAGGATACGACATAAGGAGATATTTTGACAGGTGATCAAAAGCTTTGTCAAAGAGATAGGTTTTAAGGAGTATCTCAAAGGAGGAGAAAGAGGTAGAGGGGAGAAGTGATTTAGGGATGGTATTCCAGAGCTTAGGCCCTAGGCAGCTGAAGGCATTGTGTGTATTGGATATTGTAATCTCTCAAATGCCCCCATATAGAACCATAGAAAGTTATGGCACAGAAGGAGGCTATTCGGCCCATCGCATCTGTGCCGGACGAGAAAGAGCTATCCAGCTTAATCCCACTTCCCAGCACTTGGTCCGTAGCCCTGTAGGTTACGGCACTTCAAGTGTACATCCAAGTACTTTTTAAATGAGTTGAGGGTTTCTGCCTCTACCACCCTTTCAGGCAGTGAGTTTCAGACCCCCACCACCTTCTGGGTGAAAACGTTTCTCCTCAGCTCCTGTCTAATCCTTCAACGAATTACTTTAAATCTATGCCCCCTGGTCACTGACCCACCTGCGAAGGGAAATAGGTCCTTCCTATCCACTCTATCCCATCATAATTTTATATACCTCAATTAAATCTCCCCTCAGTCTCCTTTATTCCAAAGAAAACAACCCCAACCTATCCAATCTTTTCTCATAACTAAAACTCTCCAGCCTTGGCAACGTCCTCGTAAATCGCCTCTGTACCCTCTCTAGTGCAATCACATCTTTCCTGCAATGTCGTGACCAGAACTGTACGCAGTACTCAAGCTGTGGCCTACCCAATGTTTTATACAATTCTAGCATAACCTCCCTGCTCTTACATTCTATGCCTCGGCTAATAAAGGAAAGTATCCCTTATGCCTTCTTAACCACCTTATCTACCTGTCCTGCTATCTTCAGGGATTTGTGGACATGTACTCCAAGGTCTCTTTGTTCCTCTACACCTCTCAGTATCCTCCCATTTATTGTGTACTCCCTTGCCTTGTTTGCCCTCCCCAAATGCATTACCTCACACTTCTCTGGATTGAATTCCATTTGCCACTCTTCTGCCCACCTGACCAGTCTATTGATATCTTCCTGCAGTCTACAGCTTTCCCCTTCACTATCAACCACACTGCCAATTTTTGTATCATCTACAAACTTCTTGATCAAGCCCCCCACATTCAAGTCCAAATCATTAATATACACCACAAAAAGCAAGGGACCTAGTACTGAGCCTTGCCGGACCCCACTGGAAACAGCCTTCCAGTCGCAAAAACACTCGTCAACCATTACACTTTGATCCCTGCCACTGAGCCAATTTTGGATCCAGCTTGCCACTTTCCCTTGGATCCCATGGGCTTTTACTTTTTTGACCAGTCTGCCATGTGGGACCTTGTCAAAAGCCTTGCTAAGATCCATGTACACTACATCAAACGCGTTACCCTCATCGACCCTCATAGTTACCTGCTCAAAAAATTCAATCCAGTTACTCAGACAGGACCTTCCCTTAACAAATCCATGCTGACTGTCCTTGATTAACCCTTGCCTTTCTAAATGACGATTTATGCTGTCCCTCCAAATCAATTCCAATAATTTTCCCACCACCGAGGTTAGACTGACTGGCCTATAATTACTCAGTCTATCTCTTTCTCCCTTTTTAAACGGTAGAACGTTAGCAGTCCTCCAATCCTCTGGCACCATGCCTGTAGCCAGGGAGGATTGGAAAATGATGGTCAGAGACTCCATTATTTCCTCCCTTGCTTCTCTTAGCAGTCTGGGATACATTTCACCTGGGCCTGGCAATTCATCTACTTTCAAAGATGCTAAGCCCCTTAATACTTCCTCACTCACTATGTTTATCCCATCCAATATTTCACACTCCTCCTCCTTAACTACAATCTCTGCATCGTCCCCCTCTTTTGTGAAGACAGATGCAAAGTATTCATTAAGAACCATACCCACATCTTCCACCTCCACACTTAGGTTACCTTTTTGGTCTCTAATAGGCCCTACTCTTTCCTTAGTTATCCTCTTGCTCTTTATGTATTTATAAAACATTTTTGGGTTTTTCTTAATTTTACTTGCCAGTATTTTTTCATGTCCTCTCTTTGCTTTCCTAATTTCCTTTTTAATTTCACCCCAACACTTTCTGTACTCCTCTAGGCTTTCTGCTGTATTGAGCTCTTGGTGGCTGACAAAAGCTTTCTTTTTTGCCTTATCTTACCCTGCATGCCTAACTTCACTTTACATGTCCCTATTCATTGAACTGATTGGCTCCCTGACTGCTTCAAATTCCAAACTTCTGCAGACTCCTTTCTTTTCCAAATCATCAGGAAGCCAAAGATGTGACCTCTGATCCTGCTACACCTTGGTCAGGAATTGGATAACTGAGCTGCCAATCAAAACTGTCACTGTTCTCCTGGAAGCCACATCATCTGCTCAGTGATGCTACCTCCCACTGGGCTCAAATGAATGAGGCCACTCCAACAACAAATGAATTGATATGGTATGCAAGAATCACAATTCTGTCAACCACATTGTCTCGTCCTGACTGCCAAATTGAACATGTAGTCCCAGATAACTTGTGCATTGTATGCTTTTACTGCATGTGCTGAATTTAACTTAATAGCAACATTTTACATAAATTAACCTACAATTCCTTCTATGCCAAAAAGTCAAAGATCTTGAAATATGAGAGCTATACAATTTATCGATCCAGCTGGTTAGTTGGAAGAAATTGGCATTGCATTGATATGACATCTATCTTTCTGGTAGCTTTTGACTCAAAGTCAAAGTTACAAATTATTTTGACTTATGTAGTGCACACTGACATTATTTCAATTTGATAGGCTGGGGAGGACCAGGGATCATCTGTATAAATTATGCAGTGAAAAAATGTTAGCTGTCAGGCGGTTCTTCCTTTCCCAGAGAATAGTAGACCAGCAGAACAGGCTGCCAGTTTATGCGGAGTACTGATTCAATGTGTGCTTTCAAGAGAGAGCTGGACTGGTTCCTGGCTGGGGCAGCGATTGAATCATATAAGAGGTAGGTACCAAATAATATAAGTCATGGTCAATATAGTCTCTTGGACTAGTTTCGATTGGCTAGATGGATCAGAGAAGAATTTTCCAGATTTTCCCCCCCTAATTTGCCTTGCATTTTTGATCTGGTTTTTCGCCTCTCCAAGGGGATTACATGGCACCTAGGGGATAGGGAGTCCCTTGACCTGATGCATAAGGCATCACAACTGTATGGGACAGGCTAGATGAACCAGCTGGTCTTTTCCTATCTGACATTTTTTATGTTCGTATATTTAAGCTATTTTTAAAAATATGATTCAGTAATTATTCCATTTCAAAATGGAAATTAAGTTCCAGTTAGGGTAAATGATTTCAAACAGCAGGACATGCTGTAAATTTCTACGCTAACCATGTGTAGTACAATTTGTTGCCTAGTACTGCAATTTTGTGTAAAATGTCCCAGAAGCAGCAACGATGCCAGTCTCTGTTGACTAACGCGTCACTTGATCACTGTCTTCATTATAATTAGAAGTTTGATCATCTGCAAAGCATAGAACATTCTGCTATCAAACATGGTCTAATATTTTGACACTTATATTGCATAATAAAAGTGAGCCTAGAGGTTACAAAGAAAACTAGAATTTATTTTTACTCCATTTACCAAGTTTTTACAGAAAATCACAAAATGTTTCCAAATCAGTGTTTAATCACAAAAAAAATCGATACTAAACTTCAGCTTTCTGCTTCACGTCTTCTTGTGTTATATAACAGCCAGCACTACATCTGCACTGCCAGCAGATTAATCAAGGGGACTCTTATCAGGAATCAAAAGTTCTGTATGCTGATAACAGTAGCAACATGCCAGTAGGTGCTACTAGTCCAGTAGAGGTTATGTAAGTCAAAGAGAAAAATATAATCCCTACATAAAAGGCATTAAAAATTTAGTTGCATATGCCAAGTGTTAGAGCAATTTCTTAATAACTTCCATAAGTGTGAACCCAAGACATTCTTTGAATTCTTTTGTCAACCTTAGCAAGTCTTAGGGTTAAAGAACAAAGTACAGAATGAGAAAAGGTCATTCAGTCCATCCAGCCTGTTCCTTCTGTAGAGTATGTAAAAATATATCCAGTCATGAATTCTATTTCACCTGTTTTCACAATTTCAATTGCAAAAGCAGAATAACAGTGTAAATTCCATTGATTTGGTATGGCCCAAATGGGCTTCTGAACTGCAGGTCAAAATTTATCTTTCGTATTCTCACAGACAAAGAAAATGTGCAAGCTGTACAAATGTGTCTCTGCTAGTCTTTCAACCTCTACATTTCTTAGAGTCTTCCACTGCCCATCTCCCCCTCTCCCATTTTTACTGCTTGTCTCACATTCTCTACTTCTTTGCATCTCCCACGTACTGCCTTATTTTTCTTTCCATTTTTGTCTCCTTTCTGCCTCTATGGCACTAAGTAACTTGCCCATCATTCCTGTATTTATCTGTCTCCAAATCTTTCTCACTTTTTCTGTAGGTCTCTCCCTCCTCATCCATATATCTCGCACAGTGTATTTCTGTATCCATCTTGGTCTACATCTTTTTTGTACACCAGTCTGCGCATCTAACTTTTTCCCTTCAATTTCTTTCCCCCCCTAAAATCTTTTATTTTCTTTGATCCTTTTTCTCCTTTCTCTCTATTTTCCTGTGAATTCACTTTTCTTTTACAATTAGGTGTACGCTTTTGACTTGAAATTAGTCTTTTGCTAACATATGAGGAGCTCAACATATTTGCATGAAGTTCCTTTGTCCTCAATTTCACGCCTCAGCTAAAATAGCAGCAAGATTTTCACACAAGCACATCTAATATTTAAAAAGGCTAATTTAAAGGCATTAATGTTCAAATTTCCCAACCAAAGCTACACAGATACTGGAGGGGGTGGGGCAGGGATGTATGACTCTGGCTGAGAAGAGAAGCTGAGCAGCTGCACTTGTAGCAGAAGGGAGGGGAGATGTGAGTCAGGTAAAGCAGACAGAGAACAGGTTTGGACCTGGCCAGATGGGAGCAAATTACCAAAGGAATGCTAAAACTAATTTTAGACAATGCTAAAAAATGTGATTTAAATAGTGAAGTAGGCTTAAAAAATGGGAATTAGAAAAAGTGTAAAATTGAAAAAAGGCTGCTCCTTGTGCTCTTATGGTGGCTACGTGATCACGTGGCTTGGATCAGTGAGCAACATTGAAGGCAAATGAGAAACATCCAGAGAACTTTTAAGAGAGAGATGTATTGTAGATCAATGTTGTCCAATACATTGGCCACTAGCCACAAATGGCTAATGGGAATCCAGATGTGGCCAATTGCATTTCTGACTAGTAAATAAAAATGAGTAATGGACACAGTCATTGGGTATGTATTCTCAATACTCATATTTGCACGGAATAAGCATGTGTATCTTATCTTGATTGTGCATGTTAGTAAAATAGTAAGACGAACAGCAGAGTGTGCGAGTGTTTTTTGATTGTTGTTAGTACTTTACTTCCTTGGTTAGTGAATGGTGGTAGATGCTTGTTAAGTAAATGTACACATGAAGTATATTCACCTGTATTGCGTGAGTCCACGCAAGGAGTTTTCTACCAAATTAGGTGCACATGGCAAAAACAGTGTAATTGTAGCAACACCTATGGCTAGTCAGCGATTTCTGTTGGATAACACTGTTGTAGATACTGTGGGTAGTTGACATTGGATTAATGATATCAGATTTTATGAAAGTACAAAAAGTCAAAGCATACCTGCTCCAGTTTTTGGTGCCTTTTCTTAAGTTCCTGTTCAAAATCTGTTTTTGGTCTCTGGGCTTTTTCTTGTTCTCTTAATAAGTCATATTTTCTTTGTTCCATCACCCGTTGAAGTTCAGGCTTATTCTGTAGTGCAAAGCCCCTAAAAGAGAGAAAGAAGAGATTGTCTAATTTAGGACTTTTTTTTTTTACAGTAGCTTCTAAAATACTTTGCTTCAATGGACACTTAAAAGTCCAAAATTCGATTTGTTAAATCAATTATAAGTTATATATTAAAGCTGCTAAATTCTATTTTTTTTTAAAGAAGGTCATTTAAATGGTGAGCAATAATATAGAATGAATGCTAATTTCATGATGGCCTAGCAGCACAGCTCGTCAGTAAAGCTCTTGTATTTTATAAATCTATTTTACTTTTCATAGATGATTCACCTTTACAAGAGCAGAGCCGCACCCAGTTGGACTAGATGATGGTTCAGATATGCGATGTTGCCATGCAATCAATCATTCCCTTCCACCAGTGTCATCATGTTTTCAAGGGCTACTTTCGTGGCAATTTTGTTTTCACTATTACGTTTGATAAGCAACTCCATTTTGCAAGAATTACTTTACTTATATGTATCAGTGGCGGCCGGTGATATTTTTGACTGGTGAGGAACAGCTATAAATGCCTAACCAAGCAAACATGTTACCATGGCAATGGGCCCTTCCTGTGGAATCCCACCACCGACCTTAAATCTTTATCAAACTGCATTGTTCAGCAGTTGTTTGCTTTTAAACCTTTACACCTATTATTAAACTTTAAAAAAGCACCTACAATTTGTAGAAAAAACTATCACCAGATTGCTTTGCCAAATTTTGCTGTTCAGAGTTATCTAAAGCACAGTGACAATTATAGATCAGTGGTCATTTTTTTAAATTCCGGAAGTTGGTTGGAGCATAATATTACAACTTACATTTACATCAGAGGTTCCATCCTGGAGCTCTGATACTGTGTGTTATATTAAAAATTATTGCAAGCTATTTTCCCATATCCTGGTAGTGAGGTGATATTAGAGTTAGATACCCTATTTGAAAGGACAAGCTGTGAATCTCCATTTAATATTTAGAAACAGTGGGTTCAGTTACTGCGCGGCTGCTATTTCAACTCCATTTGAAACCCAGTAACAACCGCCACTGCACGCTCAATTTATCTGGTAGCCTGTTTTCTGAGAGGTGACAACAGCAGCTGGAGAGAAGGGGAATGGAACAGTTGGGGGTTAACTGCAACTGGAGAAATTTGCCATCGGTTGATGGTCACGTGATCTGCTGGGAGCCACCAAGCTGCTGCCATCAGTGACATCAACTCCCTGTTTGTGCGTGCACACAAGACTAGTTTTGGCAGAGGAGGCCTGATAGTTCTTGATGTAATCCAGCCAGATCTGATGATGGATGACTAAACCAGTTATGTGCCAGATATACACAAGTCTGTGTCCCTTGGACTTGAGTGAGTGAAGATTAAGGCCATATCAGGGAGAACAAGAGGACTACCTCCCCATCTCCAACCCCCTTTTCCTCTCCAAAATGTTGTCACCTCTCAAATCTGTACCCATCTTTCATGGAATTCACAGTTAGAACTTTTTAATAGCTGTTTCTCAACAGCAATTTGCATTTATGTAATACCTTTAACATGGAGAAATGACCCAAGGTGCTTCACAGACACATAATCAGACATGTATGGACCCAAGCCAAAGGAGATATTAGGGGAGGGGGTAAGTAAAAACTTGGTCAGTTGGGCTATAAGGAAGGTGAAAAGGAGAAGAGGGAGATAGAAGGAAGAGGGGTTTAGGGAGGGAATACCAGAACATGGAGCCTAGGCAGCTGAAGGCACGAATGTCAGTGGTGGGGCAAAGGGAGGAAGGGGTGCACAAGGAGCCAGAGACAGTGAACAGAGAGTTCTGGGGGGAGGAGGGGGTCTGTAGGATCTTAGAGATAGGGAGGGGTAAGGTCATGAAGGTATTTAAATACCATGATGAGAATTTTAAATTGGAGGCATTGGGGGACACCAAGCAAATGTGCAACCGTGAAGACAAGGTGATGAGTGAGCAGGACTTGATGCAAGATAGAATAGGGACTGCAGTTTTGGATGAGCTGAAGTTTAGAATGTGGAGAATGGGAGGCCGGCCAGCAGATCATTGGAATAGTTGAGTCTGAAGGTGACATAGGCATGGATGAGTGTTTCCACAGGAGGTGGGCTGAGGTGGGGCAATGTTACTGAGGTGGAAGTAGGCAATATTTGTAAAGGAAGAGGATATGGTGTTGGAAGCTCAGCTCAGGGTTGAATAAGATACCGAGGTTGTGAACAGTCTAGTTCAATTTAAAACATTGACGGGGATGGAATCAGTGGTAAGGGTACGGAGTTTGTGACAGGGGCCAAAGACAACGGCTTCAGTTTTCCCAATGTTTAACTGGAAAAGAACTTTAAAACAGAAGCAAAGTTTACAACTTCTGTAAGGAGGTTTATTTTGAAACTCATTCTTTATAATACAACTCACCTCTTGTGGCTTAACACTAATTCACGGTGGAGATCTCGATAACTCTTAGAATCTTTCACAGGATTATTTAGCTTTCTGGGCCTAATGAGCTCAGTAGTGCCATCTGGCTGAGCCATCTCAGCTTTCTTTAACCCCAATACTGCCTCCTTGTTACCAGCCCAGGCATATCCTGCAGTAGAGAACCAGTGTTATGCAGACATAAAAAGCATTTAATATTGAACATTGGTTGAAATCATTAAATAAGATGGAAGTCTTAACAGGAATGTTCATGAAAGCTATTAAAGTTTGTGTATAAAAATTGTTTTATCCCATATTTAATTTGAATGGACTAGTAAATATGAAAAATGAAAATTTCTTTACAGACTTAGTGTTACAGAAAGAATTAATAAACCTTAAACATTGTCTAACTAAAAGAGCTTTTTAAGGGGCACTCTTATGAGAAGGATTTGAGCAAATTTACAAACACATTTAATGAAAAATGCATCACTTATAGAAAGAAGAAATAACCTGCATTTATATAGTGCCTTTCACATTCTCAGACAATGAATTACTTTTACAGGGCAGCCACAGTTGTTATTTAGTCAAAAATGGCAGCTAATTTATGCTCAGCAAGGTTCCCCCAAACACAAGGAATTAAATGACCTGATAATCTGTTTTTGGTGGTGTTGGTTGAGGGATAAATGTTGGCCAAGGCACTAGGGAAAAAAACCCTACTCTTCTTCAAATAGGATCTTTTATGTCCACCTGAACAAGCAAGTGGGTCCTAAGTTTAACATTCCAAAAGATGTCACCTCCATCCATGCTGACTACATTGAGGAGTTTATCTAGGTTATGTGCTTAAGTCGCTGAAGTAGTATTTACCAGTATTTTCATGATGAAGACATAATTTTCTACCCAAACAAAAAGGCATTAAAAAATAGAAAGCAAAAAAACTGTAGATGCTGCAAGTCTGAAACAAAGACAGAAAATGCTAGAAACACTTAGCAGGTCAGACAGCATCTGTACAACAAGCAGACAAGTTAACATTTGAGGTGTGGACTCTTTCTCAAAACTGGAAGATATTACCAATGAACAGCATTTAAACAGGGCCAGAACAAAGAGAGGGAAAATAGCGCATACATGAAGAGAAAGAGAATGACTTATAAATGGCTTAAGTGGAAAACAGGAAATGGTTATATGGCAGAAGTGATATTAGCATAAGACAATATGAGGCATAATGAGAGAAATCAAAGAAATTAAAGTCAAATACGAGACCCAGAGTGTGTATGAATAGCTTAAAGAGGTGGGAGATAGGCAGTTCCATTAACCCCACCTTTTTCAGCTGTTCAAGAAGTTTGTGTTTTCCCTCCCTTCCTCCTGTTCCTTTTTCAAAATGCTGTTCATTGGCAATATCTCCAGTTTTAACAACGGGCCTACACCTGAAATGTTAACTTCTCTTTTCTCTCTACAGGTACTGTCTGACCTGTTGAGTGTTTCCAGCATTTTCTGTTTTTGATAAAAGAAATAAAGTGAATGAATCTGGGGGGAACCATACTAGGCATCCAAAATGCAGGTTCTAAATGTACAGAATTTTTTTTAAAAAGGGGTAGAAGTTATAGCATAAATGTTTCAAGATGAAATACTAGTAAGTGGCATTTCAGGGTTATTGGATACTAAGTTGTGTTAAGTAAATACATATTGCAGTTACCAGACAAAAGTTAAGTTATACAGTATTTATGCAAATATTCCAATAGTCTTCTAGAATTGCTAAAATTTAAACTGTACCAAGTTATAGAAAAAGCCTTAAATACTACATTGTGCTACGAGACGACAGGGCATAAGACAAACTCATGAGTCTCCAGTCTCTAGCATCACCCGGGTTTGGAGGCAGAAAAATGGCAGCAAATAAAAGATAAGCACTTCCAACAAGATAAGGAAATGAGAATAATAAAAAAAAATCAAATGGGCAAGTCACAGTAGCACACATTTAATTCTCCAGACAGTCAGATCAGGTGTATCATTGGGTAGGGGCTTGGGAGCAGATGGAGCCTAAAAGGAGGGAAAAATAATTTTAATAAGCCACATTTCAAAAGTGAACGTACAGAACTTTCATCTATATGTGTCTAAAGTGCTGTAATAAAGTGTTCATTGATGCAAACAGGAGTAACCAGGGTTTAAGCTCTAAATACCACTCAAAACTTGCACTTATTTAATGCGTTTAACATAATGAAATGTTCCAAAGCGTTTCAATATCATTTAACATTACTTAGAGAAGACATAGTTGAACCATTTTAGGTCTCCAATTTCTGGACCTTGCCAAAGAACATAATATCAATTTGTTTACTGAAACTTGTTTTCTTTCAGCAAGTGAAGTGGTATTTGGCAACACATTCATACATTCTGGTGGGGGCTGGTGGGGGCGGGTGGGGGCTGGCGGGGGTGGCGTGGGGGTGGGGTGGGGGTGGGGGTGGGGGCGGCGGTGGGGGCGGCGGTGGGGGCGGCGGGTGGGGGCGGCCGGTGGGGGTGTCGGGGCGGGCGGGGTCAGGGTGGGGGTGGGTGTTGGGGGGGGGGAGAGAGGAAGGGGGTGGGTTTTTGGGGGGGGGAGAGAGGGGGGGGGGGGGGGGGGGTGTTTGGGGGGGGGGGGGGGTGGGGAGAGGAAGGGGGTGAGTATTGGGGGGTGGGGAGAGGAAGGTGGTGGGTGTTGGGGGGTGGGGGAAGTGTTGGGGGGTGGGGAGAGGAAGGTGGTGGGTGTTGGGGGGTGGGGAGAGGAAGGTGGTGGGTGTTGGGGGGTGGAGAGGAAGGTGGTGGTGTGGGGGGGGGTGGAGAGGAAGGTGGTGGGTGTTGGGGGGGGGGAGAGGAAGGTGGTGGGTGTTGGGGGGGAGGGGGGGGGAGAGGAAGGTGGTGGGTGTTGCGGGGGGTGGAGAGGAAGGTGGTGGGTATTGTGGGGGGGAAGAGGAAGGTGGTGGGGTGTTGGGGGGGGGTGAGAGGAAGGTGGTGGGTGTTGGGGGGGGGGCGCGAGAGGAAGGTGGTGGGTGTTGGTGGGGGGGGGCGAGAGGAAGGTGGTGGGTGTTGGGGGGGGAGTGCGAGAGGAAGGTGGTGGATGTTGGGGGGGGGGTGAGAGGAAGGTGGTGGGTGTTGGTGGGGGGGGGGAAGAGGAAAGTAGTGGGTGTTGGGGGGGGGGGGGGAAGAGGAAAGTAGTGGGTGTTGGGGGGGGGGTGGGAAGAGGAAAGTAGTGGGTGTTGGGGGGTGGGGGGAGAGGAAAGTAGTGGGTGTTGGGGGGGGGGGGGAAGAGGAAAGTAGTGGGTGTTGGGGGGGGGGGGGAAGAGGAAAGTAGTGGGTGTTGTGGGGGGGGGGGGGAAGAGGAAGGTGGTGGGTGTTGGGGTGGGGGAGAGGAAGGTGGTGGGTGTTGGGCGGTGGGGGGGGGGGGGAGAAGAGGAAGGTGGTGGGTGTTGGGCGGGGGGGGGGGGAGAGGAAGGTGGTGGGTGTTGGGCGGGTGCGGGGGGGGGGGGGGAGAGGAAGGTGGTGGGTGTTGGGCGGGGGGGGTGGTGGAGAGGAAGGTGGTGGGGGGTGGGGGGGTGGAGAGGAAGGTGGTGGGTGTTGTGAGGGGGGGAGGAGAGGAAGGTGGTGGGTGTTGGGGA